>NC_141536.1:85547498-85698748 GCF_021556685.1 Rattus norvegicus
CCTGCATTGTGGGGACAACAGGATGATCATGGGAGATGGAAGGAAGTGGGGACATAAGAGGAGAGAGAAAGGGAGAAATGAGGGGGGGCAGTATCATGTAGTGAAGGGGATGGGAGGGAGATAGAGAGCATCAGGAAACAGAATAAAAGTAAGTATCAGTGAAGGATAAGGAACTGGGGATAGTCATGGGAGGATCACAGAGGTCAAAGAAGAAAGGGGCTCCTGGGCCCAATAGGGATGACTGTAGCCAAAATTTTCAGAGAATGGGCACTAGAACCTGTAAAGACCTCCTCCAGTGGATAGGTACCTCCCCTGGTTGGGGGATGGGGCCATCCATCTCAAAGTTTTTAACCCGGAAGTATTCCTGCCCAACAGAAAAGATGGTACACAAATTAGAGCAGAGACTGAAAAAAGGGCCATCCAGGGACGGCCCTGCCTAGGGACCCATCCTTTATACAGGCACCAATACTGACAGGACACTGTTGCTATTGCTAACATGTGCTTGCTGACAAGAACCTGGTGTGGCTGTTCCTTGGGAGTTTCTGCCAGCAACTGACAAATGTAGATGTGGATACTTGGAGGGAACCATCAGACTAAGCTCAGAGACCCCGTGGGGGAGCTTCCCTGGTGAAAGGACTAGAGGAGTGGAGGACAGGGATTACAACCCCAGAAAAAACAAAATTTCGCCTGGCTGAAATACCCAGTTCTCCAAGGGACTAGACCACCCACCAAGGAGTTTACAGGGAGGAATCCAAGGCTCCACATACGTATGCAGCAGAGGATGTCCTTGTCTGACATCAGTGGAAGGGGAGGCCATTGTCCTTAGGAGGTTTGATAACCAAGAATAGGGGAATGTTGAAGAGGTGGGGCAGGAGAGGTTGAATGTATGGGGAAACACCCTAATACAGACATAGGGGAGGGTGGAGGGTAGAGGGAGGATGTGGAATGGGGCTTTGGTGGAGGGTTAATGAAGTGCGAGGTCAATTGAGATGTAAACAAATGGAATGCTTTTTTCTTTCTTTTTTTAAAAAAGGCAGGAAGTTCTTTGAATTCATTTTCTATGTTAAAAAAAAAATGTACTTACTGGCTTGTTCACATCAAGGCCTAAGGTCATAAAAGGATGATTCATGGGAAATGTAAAGGGAACCTGTAGTGGATGACTTCATTGATATGCAAATAAAAGACTGGGCTATTGTCTGCAAGAGCTGAGCTATCTGAGCTACCATGGAGAGCTGTCTTCAGCCTAAGACTTAGCTGCCAGTTTATACCCAAGACTGGCTTGGAGTCATTTTTTTCTCAGCTCCAAATACCCATTCCTCAGGATCCTCTCTGCAAGTTGAAGCTGGTCCTTGGCACCTCTTTTTCAGATTCTGCTGTTAGATTCTTGCCTTGACTTCCTGTCTTAAGTTCCCACTAGGATGAACTATAAATTATTAGTAACTTTGGATGACACTGATTATCTCATAAACAAAAACCTAATTGATACAATCAATCACTGAACAGAGAAATAATCCAAATACATTTATAAAGGCTTAAGATATGTTCTGAAAAACATTGTAAAATGACAACCATTGGATTATTTAGGTAAAAGGAACTCTGGCAATTGTGCTTCACTAATGTGATGCCCCTACAGAGTCTACAGAGCAAGAGCCACATTGGAAAGAATCGTTGTGAAGATCCATCACGTAACTTAATGCATGACGTAATCTCAGTACTTCTAATTTGGGGGGGGGGGCATGTAACCATTTAGACACTCCTGAATCAGTTTTATTATATTTCTCCAATATTGTGGACAAAACCCAGAATAATATCATAAAGTCAACAGTAATAATAAGGCAAATATGGCACCATCTACCAGAGACATAACTGAGCGGCACTCAACGCACTCAAGCCTTTTGGTCTTACTGTTACTGCTATGAAAATATATCAAATGTATACAAATATTTATGCTTCCTAAAATTTCCACATGAAGAATTAAAATATTAATGTTATCAGCTATTCTAATACTGTTATTAAATTCAATTTCTTAATAGATAATCATTTACTATTATGGAAGTTTTCAACATTTGTAAACACAATCTCATAAAAATGAAGTAATTAATATACTTAATGCTCGTTACAAGGTGGCTTTTTCCTTGTCTCTAAATTGCCTTGAATAGCTTATAATTATTTATCAAAATATCATTATTTGTTTTTAATTTTAATAAATTTATTCTTTTATGAATAGTTAACTAAATAAAATATACTACAGCATACTTGGTACCTGTTGAGTGTAGAAATAGATGTTATCCACAGTGATAGATAGGTAGGTAGATAGATAGAAAGTTAATACCAAGTGTTTCAGTAGTAGAAAATAAGATTTCAAAGAGCTGTGTTAGTATAGTGTTGTTCTCTTCTACAAATATCCCTGTATTTCAGGCATTTATAACACCTAAAGTGTTTAAATAAAGCATGGTTCAACCAATTAGAAGTGGTATATAATGTGTAATTTATGATACTTCGAGTCCTGGTCATTTATTCATCCTACACATACTGGCTGAATGCACAGAGTTTAAGGTATAGGTAAGGGCTGTTTTCTCTACAATGTGCTAATGTCTGCACTGTGTGCAGTTGTAGTCTTCCCTGCATGGTGTGCAGCTGTAGTCTTCCCTGCATGGTGTGCAGCTGTAGTCTTCCCTGCATGGTGTGCAGTTGTAGTCTTCCCTGCACTGTGTGCAGTTGTAGTCTTCCCTGCACGGTGTGCAGCTGTAGTCTTCCCTGCACTGTGTGCAGTTGTAGTCTTCCCTGCATGGTGTGCAGTTGTAGTCTTCCCTGCATGGTGTGCAGCTGTAGTCTTCCCTGCATGGTGTGCAGTTGTAGTCTTCCCTGCACGGTGTGCAGCTGTAGTCTTCCCTGCACGGTGTGCAGCTGTAGTCTTCCCTGCATGGTGTGCAGCTGTAGTCTTCCCTGCACTGTGTGCAGCTGTAGTCTTCCCTGCATGGTGTGCAGCTGTAGTCTTCCCTGCATGGTGTGCAGTTGTAGTCTTCCCTGCACGGTGTACAGCTGTAGTCTCCCCTGCACTGTGTGCAGTTGTAGTCTTCCCTGCATGGTGTGCAGCTGTAGTCTTCCCTGCACGGTGTGCAGCTGTAGTCTTCCCTGCATGGTGTGCAGCTGTAGTCTTCCCTGCACTGTGTGCAGCTGTAGTCTTCCCTGCATGGTGTGCAGCTGTAGTCTTCCCTGCATGGTGTGCAGCTGTAGTCTTCCCTGCATGGTGTGCAGCTGTAGTCTTCCCTGCATGGTGTGCAGTTGTAGTCTTCCCTGCACTGTGTGCAGTTGTAGTCTTCCCTGCACGGTGTGCAGCTGTAGTCTTCCCTGCATGGTGTGCAGCTGTAGTCTTCCCTGCACTGTGTGCAGCTGTAGTCTTCCCTGCATGGTGTGCAGCTGTAGTCTTCCCTGCATGGTGTGCAGCTGTAGTCTTCCCTGCATGGTGTGCAGCTGTTGTCTTCCCTGCATGGTGTGCAGCTGTAGTCTTCCCTACATGGTGTGCAGCTGTAGTCTTCCCTGCATGGTGTGCAGCTGTAGTCTTCCATGACAGTCTACACCTGCTGTAAGAGAGACGTCTTTGATGAATGTGGTAGCTACATGTTTGGACTGCAGTAAAGTCAAGAGAAATGGTAATAATAGATTATTTTCTAAGGCTGATGACCTCATTAGCTTTGGAATGCTATCTCAGTTTCCATTACTAGGTATGATTTTCCTCCTGCTGAGTGGTTTTTAATCCTATTAGAAAGTTATGGGTTGCCACTGATAACTTAGTGCTACTTCTTGTATCTTTATGCATTTCTTTTCATGTTGGTAATTGTCTTAGATGCTGCAGCTGGCTAGCACTCCTTAATTGCTTCTATCCCTTAACAGATCATAAAGTATTTCAGGAACCTTGGAGGCTAGACTAAAAGAGAGAAGCATTTATGTCTGATCCATCTTTGAATCATCCAAGACCTGAGTCCTAAATATGTTTTGTTATTGTTCCTGAGTCTTTGGCTCAGTGAACATATCAGAAGAAACTATGTAAATGTTCTAAGGGCCATGACAGATAGAAGTCTGCTGTAAAACACTCTTTCCTACAAAAGGCTGCAAAAACAAAGGGAAAACAAATGGACATGATACCATTAAAAGGAGACGGTTTGTAGTGTCCAACCTACAGAGAAGGAACTGGAGGCAGCTAATTACTGATGAAAGAAGAATTAACTTATCCCATGTATGAGCCCCTTTACTGCTTGCCAGGCAAAGAATGTTCAGCCTAGAAATCTTATGCAAATAAGCAGAAAGAACATACTCAGCTAGTTCTATATATGTATGTGTGTATGTACGTATGAATGTATGTATGTATGTATATGTGAATGCACATACATGTAATGATGACAATGATGAAGATAATGACAATGATGAAAGAAAGAAGACTATCACTATCAACTTGACGATGGAAGGACTGGGTCTGTTGGAAGAAGTGTACCTTAGATGACCTGGCAGGAAGACATAAGAGGAAAATGACATAATCCTCTATTAGGCAAAACATTTTTTTAAAAAATTAAAAGCTCAACGTATATTCAAATTTTCACACCTAACACAATCTGTTTTATGTTAGTAGAACCAGTGAAATGTTTTCTGGATGAAATATATAAACTGAAAAATTTGGCTTATATTCTACCTGCTTCCTGTGGTTGGTGTTAGAGTAGTTTAAGTCAGTGAATGTATAGACCTCAGAGCATTAATTAATCCTATAAACTGCCCATAGTGTGGGTTGAAAGAAATAGTATAGCTATATGGCAAAGCATGAAGGCCTGTATTTGGATGTTCAGCAACCACATTAGAAATCTGACCTGGCAGCATATATCTCAAACTGGCGAAGTAAAGACTGAAGGAAACTTGGTTCTCACTGGACATATAATACAAAATCAGTGAGCTTCTGTGAAAGACTTTGTCTCAAAATGCGGTAGAGAATGATCAGAGAACTCATTCAATATCTACTTCTGGCCTTTATGCATATGAACATGATTACAAACATGCATACAACACAAAAATGACCATACCACACACACACTCATATTGTACAGTGCCAAAAGGACACATCTATCACTATTTATAACATTATTACTTCTCTCTTAGAATAGTTTTCTCCCGGTAATTAATCGAAATATTTCTGAAGTGGAAAGCTTGTGTATCTGTCATTTGATTCAGACCAATGTGGTATTTGCTGAGGCAGACCCTCATGGTATTTTGCTGAAGTAAGACCCATGGGAGGACACATGATATTTGTATCAAATATAAAAGTAAGTCAGTGGACAGTAAAGGCGTGCTTGCATAGGTAGCTTTGCAACATTCACCTGGCCTCTCAACCGATTTTAGTTACTCCCTCACCCATCCATGTTTGGTGGAGGTCTAGGTATGGCCTTGTTTGGCATCTATGGCAGGAAAAGTCTGTGGTCCTGCCAGAGCTCAATGCCTCAGTGTAGGGGAATGTCAGGGAAGAGAGGTGGGAAGGGGTGAATAGGTGGGGAACACCCTCATAGAATCAGGTGGAGGGGTGATGAGATAGGGGGTTTATGGATGGAAAACCAGGAAGGGGAATAATGGTTGAAATGTAAACAAGATGTATCACATTTTTTACTCCAGAACCTGGAGAGAACCCATACACCCTTCACCAGAGTAATGGACTTCGGGGTTCTTTCCAGCTTCTGGCTATTATAAATAAGGCTGTTATGAACATAGTGGTGCATGTGACTTTGTTCAGTGTTGGAGCATCTTTTGGGTATATGCGCAGGAGAGGTATAGCTGGGTCCTCAGATAGTGGAATTTCCAATTTTCTGAAGAACCTCCAGACTGATTTCCAGAGTGGTTTTACCAGTTTGCAATTTCACCAACAATGGAGAAGTGTTCCTCTTTCTCCACATCCTCCCCAGCATAGGCTGTTACCTGAATTTTTTATCTTAGCCATTCTGACTAGTGTGAGGTGGAATCTCAGGGTTGTTTTGATTTGAATTTCCATGAATACTAAGGATGTAAAACATTTCTTTAGGTGCTTTTTGGCCATTCAATAATCCTCAGCTGAGAATGTTTTGTTTAGCTCTGTAACCCATGTTTTAATGAATAGTGTTATTTGGTTCTCTGGAGTCTAACTTCTTGATTTCTTTGTATATTTTGGATATTAGCCCTCTATCAGATATAGGATTGATAAAGATCATTTCCCAATCTGTTGGTTACTATTTTGTCCTAATGACAGTGTCTTTTGCCTTATAGAATCTTTGTAGTTTTATGATGTCCCACTTGTCCATTCTTGATCTTAGAGCATAAATCATTGTTGTTTTGTTCAGGAAATTTTCCCCAGCGCCCATGTGAGACTCTTCCCCACTTTTTTCTTCTATTAGTTTGAGTGCATCTGGTTTGATGCAGAGGTCCTTGATCCACTTGGACTTATGCTTTGTAAATGGTGATCAGAATGGATCGATTTGCATTCTTCTACATGCTGACCTCTAGGTGAACCAGCACCATTTGTTGAAAATGCTGTCTTTTTTCCATTGCATGGTTTTAGCTCCTTTGTCAAAAATCAAGTGACCATAGGTGTGTGGGTTCATTTCTGGGTCTTCAATTCTGTTCCACTAATCTATCTGCCTGTCTCTGTACCAATACCATACATATTTTATAACTATTGCTCTGTAATACTACTTGAAGTCAGGGATGGTGATTCCCCCAGAAGTTCTTTCATTGTTGAGTATAGTTTTTGCTATCCTGGGGTTATTTATTATTCCAAATGTATTTGCAAATTGCTGTTTCTATCTCTATAAAGAATTGAGTTGGAATTTTGATGGGGATTGCATTGCATCTGTAGATTGCTTTTGGCAAAATGGCCATCTTTACTATATTAATCCTGCCAATACATGAGCATAGAAGATCTTTCCATCTTCTGAGATCTTCCTCAATTTCTTTTTTTCAGAGACTTGATTCTTGTCATACAGATCTTTCACTTGCTTGGTTAAAGTCACACCAAGATATTTTATATTATTTGGGACTATTCTGCAGGGTGTCATTTCCCTAATTTCTTTCCTCAGCTTGTTTATACTTTGGGTAGAGGAGGCTACTGATTTGTTTGAATTAATTTTGTACTCGGACACTTTGCTGAAGTTGTTTATCAGGCTCAGTATTTCTCTGGTGGAACTTTTGGGGTCACTTAAGTACACTATCATATCATCTACAAATAGTGATATTTTGATTTCTTCACTTCCAATTTGTATCCCTTTGTCCTCCTTTCACTGTCTGATTCCTCTGGCTAGGAAATTGATAACTATATTGAATAAGTAGGGAGAGAGAGGGCAGCCTTGTCTAGTCCCTGATTTTAGTGTGATTGCTTCAAGTTTCTCTCCATTTAGTTAAATGTGGTACATCTACACAATGTAGTACTACTCAGCTTTCAAAAACAATGACTTCATGAAATTCATAGGCAAATGGAATGAACTAGAAAATATCATCCTGAGTGAAGTAACCCAATCACAGAAAAACACACTTGATATACTCCTATTGATAAGTGAATACTAGCCAAAAAGCTCAAATTACCCAAGATGCATTCCACAGACCACAGGAGGCTCAAGAAGAAGGATGACCAAAATGCAGATGATCCAACTCCTTCTTAAAAGGGGAAAAATATCCATAGGAGGGGATATAGAAGAAAGTTTACAGCAGAGATTCAAAGAACGGCCATCCAGATCCTGCCCTACTTGTGTCCCATACATATACTGCCATCAAAACTAGATAAGATTGATAAAGCTAAAAAATGCATGCTAGAAGAGACAGGATATAGATCTCGCCTGAGAGACACATCCAGAACATGTGCAATACAGAGGTCAATGCTAGCAGCAAACTACTAAACTGAGAACAGGACTCCCTTGGGGGGAATTAGAGGAAGGATTGAAAGAGTCGAAGAAGCTTGCAACCCCATAAGAGCAACAATGCCAACCAACCAGAGCTTCCAGGGATTAAATTACTACTGAAAGAATATACATGGACTGTCCCAGGATCCCTCCAACTGCATATGTAACAGAGAATAGCCTTGTTGGGGCACCAGTGGTAGGGGAAGCCCTTGGTCCTGACAAGTTTGGACCCCCAGTGCAGGGGAATACTGGGGGCAGTAAGTGGGATGTATATGGGGAATATGGGTATTGGGGAGGGGGTGTGGAGGGAATGGGGGATTATGGACAGGAAATCAGGAAGGGGAATAACATTTGAAATGTAAGTAAAGAAATATATCTAATAAAAAATTTAAAAAAATTAAAAGACCTCAAAGCCCGCACCCACACTTCAAAAAGAAAAAAGAAAAGAAAAAGCAATGTAAATAAAAAATCTAATTCAAAAAGAGAACTGGTTAAGAATCTATTAAGATTACAGGTGATTATAATATGTAGTGAGTTATAGTTGCTCTTGAGAACCACAGTCAAAATGATAGGATTGATCCACAGATCAGGGCTTACTGAGTTCTAGAGAAAGAGAAATTCATTCCCCCTTCCTTCACAGGCATCTATGTCCTTCCTCTTCACCACCAGTAACTCGGATGAATGTGTGTCTCTGGCTCTGTGTTCTGTTTGCGGACAGAGCAAGGATGGGTGGGGAAGATAATGATGCAATGACTGAAATCATGATTGCCATAGTCAACAAGCACAGGCAGGAGCTTGTCTTCCTTCCCAGCACTGGGAGATAATTTATTTCAGAGTGAGATGAATGTGCAGAAATTGGGAAAACCAAAGGCAAAATAGGGAGGTGGAGGTTAGTCATGGCCTAGATCATGGGAAGAAAAGGAGGTCTGGGGTTGAAGAGGATACCTGGATCATGGGCAGTTAAGGTCTTCTCTTCTAAAAATTCCACATTGCTGGGGGAAAACTAACAGATCTTAATGTGAAGGCTGTAAGGTAATAACAGAAAATTACCAGCTGCCTAGAGAGGTGGGACAAATATCAGGAAGGTCCAGGGGGAAAAATATCTAAACCTGCATACTTGCCTCTTGCCAGGTTTTTCTTCCCCTCCTGTTTTTACCAACTAATATTTCTAAAGCACAACTTTTATTCTTCTTATTCAAATTTGTCAACAGTTCATATCACATTTCTTAATCTGAAATTTAACATTAGTTTATCCAACTAGACTACTTTACTTTATAAGCCATAAAATAATACTGGTCATATCCTTAAGTAATAATTCATTTTTCCAGACTCCTTAAACATTTCCTTTGAAAACTCTGGTCCAACCAATGGAGAATTAATTGTTATATCCTCTGAGCATTTCCTTGATAGTACACTTGAATATAGAAACTAAAATATGAACTCATAACTTGGTATAATGTGGTTTGAGAAGTCCAAAGTACTTTAATAATAACTCTTCTATTGCCAATATATAATTATTTTAAAACAATGTTTTCCAGATTAATAGTTATGACCACTGTGGAATGAAACAAATCTTTCCTAGGGGTGGGAAATATCTGCATATCAAGTATTTGAATTATGATTCATAACTTTAGCAAAATTATAATTTTAATGTAGCAACAAAATAATTTTTTGTTTTGGGTCACCACCAAATGAGAAACTAAATAAAGGGGATACAGGATTAAGAAAATAGAAAACAAGAATTTTATAATCATTAATGTACACTTTAATTAATGACATTAAGAATCTATTATTAATGTACCCATATTTATGTCAGATATAAATATACTGTAATATAGTGGTGGGAAATGATTATTGTGATATGTATTCTCTAGTAAAACTATGGTATTGAAAGACTTTCACCAAATATATATATATATATATATATATATATATATATATATATATATATATATATCGAGAGAGAGAGAGAGAGAGAGAGAGAGAGAGAGAGAGAGAGAGAATTTGCCTATAGAATTTGCCTAGTGAGGCAAATTAGGATGAGAAGTATTTTAATTGCTTTAACATAATAAGAAAGAGTTTTCTATCTATCATATACTCAATCTCATGCATTGGTATTTAAGGTTTTAACCTTGGTTTTGAATATTTGTCTCCTACTAAAAATAAAATATGTCTCCAGATGGAAAATTATTTAAGTCTTTGAGCCTTGAGCCTTTCTTGTAGAACCCTCGGAGGTCTTCTGAATTCAGAAGCAATTCTATATATGGCTTAGAAGTACTTCTAAAAGAGGCAGGTAGATAGTTACAGGAGCCACATTCACCTTGGAAATAAATTCTAAAGAGCTGTAACCTTGCATTACAAAGAAAGCAAACCTGGGGCATCATTGCTTAATGTACCCAACTGTGTGATACTCATTTAAGTCACAGTGCCACATAGCAGGAATGGGGGCTTTTGGAGAATGAGAACTGATGATGAAAGCTAGCCAGTACACCTGGGTGAAGGGCACTCTTCACAGTAGGTAAAAGCAAGCAGTGCAAAGTATACCTAAGAGGACCTAGAGTTCAAACACAGTCCTAAACACACAGCAAGTGACAAAACACACAGCAGTTTGAGGAATTTTTTAATATTTGAAATATGCATTTATTATCTAAAAAATAAGTTAGAAAATTGAGTTGGTTTGAAATGACATGTGCTCGGTTTTATAATCTCTGCAATTCAGAAAATGAAAATTTTAACAATTTGTCTTAGAGGATACTATATAATTGTATATAATTGTGAGATTCTTCTTCTAAAGCAATTTGTGTATTTAGTATAAAAGTAGAGAATTTACCTATGTATAGAGGACACTTTAGTTATAGCCTGAGTATAATTTCAAGTTTCACTACATTCTATACATTGATATAGACCCTAATACCAAACCTTTTTTTTTTGTTTCTTAAATACTGAGGACAGCATAGAGTAACATGTTTATTCTGTATGAGAATATAGGGTAAATTTTAAAAATATGAGACCATATTAGCTTTATAAAATTACTTGTTTGCCTGTAGTTTCAAATAAGCAATGGACAATCAGTGAGTAGTAGTGTTGTGGTTGTTGTTGTTATAAAAGAGCTAATTTAAGAAAAGGCAAAAAGGAAGAGATTTTTAAAAGGAGGGTACAGCATACATCGTCAATAAATATATAAAGCATCACCCCAATATTATATTTAAAATGTGAAAGAACACCTCTTTCTCTATAGAAAGAATTATTTTCTATAGATATTGGAGCTTCTTTTGGATATATGCCCAGGAGTGATATAACTGAGTCTTCCAGTAGAATTATTTCCAATTTACTGAGGAACTGCCAGATTGCTTTCCAAAGTGAACAATCCCACAGCAATGGAGGAGTGTTTCTCTTTCTCCACATCCTTGCCAGCATATGCTGTCACCTGTGTCTTTGACCTTAGCCATTCTCATTGGTGGAAGGTAGAATCTCAGGGTCATTTTGATTTGCATTTTCCTGATGACTAAGAATGATGAACTTTTCTTTTGGTGCTTCCTAACTATTTAAGATTCATAAGTTGAGAATTATTTAAATGTGTGGCCCTTTTGAAAATTGGGTTATTTGGTTTTCTGAAGTCTAAATTCTTGAGTTATTTGTATATTTTGGATATTACCCCTTTATCCAATGTAGGGATAGTAAAGATCTTTTCATGATCTTAATGTGGACATTTTGTCCTATTGACTGTGTCCTTTGCTTTACAGATGCTTTTCAATCTTATGAGAACCCATTTGTCAATTGTTGATCTTAGAGACTGAGCCATTGGTGTTCAGTTCAGGAAAATTTTCCCTGTAATTATTTGTTCAATGTTCGTTCCTGCTTTCTCTTCTATTAGATTCAATGCATCTAGTTTTATGTGAGGTCCTCGATCCACTTAAAATTCAACTTTCTACAAGGAGATAAACATGGATCAATATGCATTCTTTTACATGCAGACCTCCAGTTAGACCAGTATCATTTGTTGAAAATGCTGTTTTTTCCCTACTGGATGGTTTGGCTTCTTTGCCAAAGATCAAGTAACCATAGGTGTATGGGTTTATTTCTCGCTCTGGAATTCTATTCCATACTTCTACTTGCCTGTCTCTGTACCAATACCATGTAGTTTTGTTTGTTTTCACTATTGCTCTGTAGTAGAGCTTGAGGTCACAAGTGATGATTCTACCAAATGTTCTTCTTTTCTTAAGAATTGTTTTTTTTTGCAGGGTCCCCTTTGGAGGAATTAGAGAAAGAATGGAAGGAGCTAAAGGGGCTTACAACCCCATAAGAGCAACAATACTAAACAAACAGAGCTCCCAGGAACTAAACCACCTCCCAAAGACTACTCATGGACAGACCCATGGATCCAGCTGCATATATATGAGAGAATGGCCTTACTGGGCACCAATGGGAGAAGCCTTTCATCCTGCCAAGGCTGGAACCCCCAGTGCAGGGGAATGTCAGGGGGTGGGAAACAGGATAGTTGGGGAGAGGGAACACTCTCATAGAAGAAGGAGGATGTGATAGGGGGCTTATGGCCAGGACACCAAGAAAGGGAATAACATTTAAAATGTAAATAAAAATTATCTAATAAAAAATAAAAGAATTGTTTTCACTAATATGGGTATTTTGTTATTCCATTTCAAGTTTAGAATTGCTCTTTCCACCTCTCTGAAGATTTGAGTTGGAATTTTGATAGGGATTACAGTGACTCTGTTGATTGCTTTTGGGAAAATTGCAATGTATACTGTGTGGATCAATGAACATGGCAGAACGTTCCCTCTTCTGAGGTCTTCCTTGATTTTCTCTCTTCAGACTTGAAATTATTGTCATACAGATCAGACTTGTTTGGTTAGAGCTGTACCAAGGAATTTTATATTATTTGTGACTATTTGAAGAATGATATTTCCCTAATCTATTTCTCAGCCCATTTATCCTTTGTGTAAAGAAAGGAAAGTTATGGATTTGTTTGAGTTAATTTTTATATCCAGCCACTTTGCTGAAATTATTAGCTGTAGGTGTTCTCTGGTGGAATTTGTAGGGCTGCTTATGTGTACGATCATGTCATTTGCAAATAAAGGTACGTTGAATTCTTCCTTTTTAATTTGTATTCCTTTGACCTCCCTTTATTGTTTAATTGCTCTACTATTTGAGTACTATATTGAATAAATAGGGAGAGATTGGGCCGCCTTGTCTTGTACCTGGTTTTACTAGGATTGCTGCTAGTTTCCATTTAAATTGATGTTGGTTGTTAGTTTCTTCTATCTTGCTTTTATTATGCTTAAGTATGTGCCTTGAATTACTGGTCTTTCCAAGTCACATGACATAAAAGGGTATTGTATTTTTTAAATGCTTTTTCAGAACCTTATGAGATGATCATGTGATTTTTTCTTTAAATTTGTAATATAGTGGATTATGTTCATGGATTTCCATATATTGATCCATCTAAGCATCACTAAGATGATCCCTACTTGATCACGGTCAATGATCATTTTGATGTCTTCTTGGATTCAGTTGGCAAGAATTTTATTGAGTATTTTTGCATTGATATTCATAAGTGAAATTGACCTGAAGTTCTCTTTCTTTGTTGGATTGTTTTGTAGTTTATGTATTTGTGTAACTGTGGCTTCCTGAACAAATTAGGTAGAATTCATTCCTTTTAAATTTTATCAAATAATTTGAGAAGTCTTTATAAGGTTTTCTTTGAAGGTGTGATGTAATTCTGCAATAAAACCATCTGGTCCTTGGCTTTTTATGGATGGGAGACTTTTAATGCATGGTTTTATTTCCTTAGGAATTATGGAACTGTTTAGATGGTTTAACTGATCATGGTTTAATTTTGGTTACTGGTATCTGTTTAGAAAATTGCCCATTTCATCTAGATTTTCCAGTGTTTTTTGAGCATAGGTTTTTGTAGTAGTGTATGATGATTTGTTTTTAAATTTCCTTCGTTTCTGTTGTTAAGTCTTTCTTTTCATTTCTGCTTTGCCAAGTTGTATACAGTCTCTGTGCCCTCTGGTTAGTCTGGCTAAGGGTTTATCTATTTTATTGATTTACTCAAAGAACCAGCTGCTCGTTTTGGTGATTCTTTGTTGATTTCAGCCCTGAGTTTGGTTATTTCCTGCTGTGTATTCTTTTTCAGTGTGTTTGTTTCTTTTGTTCTAGATCTTTCAAATGTTCTCTTAAGTTGATTATATGGGATTTAACCAATTTCTTTATGAAGTCACTCAATGCTTTGAATTTTCCTGTTAGTAATGCTTTCATGGTGTCCCAAAAGTTTGAGTATACTCTGATTTCATTTTTATTAAATTCTAGAAAGTTTCCTCTATGCAGCAAAATGCTGGATCCTGTTTATGTATCTGGTCTGGTAGACTACATCTTATTTTTAGGGAATTAATTCCATTGAGGTTGAGCGATATTACAGAGACATAATTGATAGTTCCTGTTATATTTGTTGTTAGATGTGCTTGTGTAGTTTTCTTCTGTTGTGTTTGTTATGACATGACTAATTTCTTGTTATTTCTTGGATTTAGTTTCCCTCCTGTTTTGGACTTTTTCCTTCTATTATCCTCTGTAGTGTTGGGCAAGCGGAAAGATACTATTTTCATTTGGTTTTGCCATGGAATATGGTGTTTTCGCCATTTATGGTTATTGAGAGATTTACTGTATATAGTATAGTAGCCAGTGGTGGTGTTTGCATTCACTTAGGATCTGCATGACATTTGTCCAAGATCGTCTGTCTTTTACCATATCTGTTGAGATGTTTGGTGTAATTCTGATAGATCTGTTTTTATAAGTTACTTTGCCTTTTTCCATTACCACTTTTAATATTCTTTCTTTGTTCTATGCATTTAGTGTGTTTTTTATTATGTGATGAGAGAAATTTCTTCTCTGGTCCAGTCTATTTGGAGTTATATAGGCTTCTTGTACATGTATGGCCCTCTCTTTCTTTAGATTGGGGTAGTTTTCTTCTATCATTTTGTTGAATAACTTTTCTGGTTCTTTGCACTAGAAATCTCTGTTCTCTTTTATTCATATAATTTTTAGATTTGGTCTTTCATTATATTCTGGTCTTTCTGGGTGTTTTGGTTTAGGAGTTTTTGCACTTTCCTTTTTCCTTGACTATTGTGTTAATATCTTCTATGGTATCTTCTATGCCTGAGATTTTCTCTTCTGTCCCTTTTTTTCTGTTGGTGATGCTTACATCTGTAACTCCTGATTTGTTTCCCAGGTTTCTATCTTCTGGGATACATTCCTTTGTCATTTCTTTATTGTTTCTAGTTCTACTTTTAGATCCTGGATGGCTTTTTTTCAACCTTGACCTGTTCGATTATGTTTTCTTGTATTTCTTTAAGGGAGTTATGTATGTTTTCCTTAAAGTGATTGATCATCTTCATGAGATGGGATTCTAGGTCAGAATTTTGTGTTTCAAGTGTGGGGGTATTGAGAGATTACTCTGGTGAGAGAACTAGGTTCTGATGTTGCTAAGTAACCTTGGTTTCTGCTGCTTATATTCTTGTCCTTGTCTCTCACCATCTGGTTATCTCTGTTTTAATCTACCCTTGCTATTCCTGACTAAGGCCTTTCCCTCCTGTGTTCCTGGTTATGTTGGACCTGCTCAAGTTAGTCTAACTCTGGGTATTGTAGGGGATCTGGAGTAACAGATATGCCCTGTGCAAAGTTGTAGGCCTGAAGGAAGATGTATCTCAGGCAGAACAAATAGGTCCCACATCTTCTGGGCACTGTGGTGGCCCAGTTAGGCCAGGCACTGGGAGGGGTGTCTCACTTGTGAGCCTGGTTATGATGGACCTCCTTGGAGTCAAGCAGTGCCTGGGTATATGGAATTGGGGGGATGGGAGATAGAGCAAACAAATCCTATCTGCCCCTATGGGCAACAGTTTACTCTGTTGTTTGTTAAAAAGAATGCAACATAAGATTAATCAAAATATACTCATTTTTTTCTGCTCTACTCTTTATTAAAAGAAAACAAGATTAAATTAATGTATTCAATTCTGGCTTCTCATAAAATTGCCCAGTGCAAATATTGTGCATGATATTCAATAAAAAGTCATTCAGAGTACAAAAGTCCAACTAAGGAATAGTTTTTGGAAGACTGAAGAAAAATGACTTAGCATTCACACAATCAATTTAGAAAGTTTCAAGTATTTAATGAGTCGCTTATTCCTTAATTCCGTATTAATTTTACATTAGTTTGCTCATTTTGTAAACTTTCAAACTTGACTGAGAATCTTAGACAAGTGATATCTTAGTTTTAAATGCAAAATTATAACTATCTAAACTGATCTGCCACTGTTATAGAGACATTTAAAAGAAAAATGTTATATAAATGCATGGGTATCATTTAATACAAAGATGGCTGATTGCTTTATAATGACATCTTCAATGCTAAATTTGTTTTTATTTGCATTTTAATTCTAGAAGTAATTATATTTTTCTTTGGGATTATGTAGTCAAACTTATATTATCAAATGAGTACTTTACTGTCATCAGGATGATATTGACACTCATCAATATTTTAATGGGTTATTTCTCCTTAGGTATATTTATACAATTATCAAAATGTAAATATACATAAAGAAATATGTGAATGCCAAAGGTATGCTTTCAGAGGAAAGGTAATAAGCTTTATTTTCAATCCTTTTTTTCTCTTAAGCTTTTCTTTGTCTTATGACCTTTATTTTTATTACTAAATAATATTTCCCTTTGCAAAATACTTCTGTATTTTGAAACTTAGTTCAATTAGTTTCACAGATTATTTTTGTCTTTTTCTTTATGCATTTAGAAATGAATTCTGTTTCCCTGTGCTGGAGAGTTTTGGATTCTAAGGGTTTAAGGTTGAAGTGACTGAGGGCACAGGGGGACAGGACAAGAAGAAAATGCAGGAGTCAGTTGGAGGTAACTGATAGGAAGACATAAAGATTACTTTTCAATTTGTATCAAATATAAAACCTTAAAATACTAGAATAAATTACAAAGTAGTGTCTAAAGGACAGAGTTTCACACATAATATTAATTACCTTTGAGAAATATAAAAATATAAAATTTTCATTGGAGAAGACAAGAAACCTGAAACCCTAGACACCTATAACAAAGCAATACAGTGTGAACTCATGAGTTCTCCCAAGGAAGGGTGATGTTGTTTAAATGATCTAGACTTATGCCCTCTTTTCAGTTAGTCAGACAGTGCTAAGTCCTGTCCATGTGTGTGTGTGTGTGTGTGTGTGTGTGTGTGTGTGTGTGTGTGTGTATGTGTGTGTGTGTGTGCTTTTCTTTTTTTCTGTTTTGCTTTTTTTCTGTATAGAAACAGGGTTAACACATAACCCAGCCTTGCTTGGAATGCCTAGTCCTCCCTACTTAGCCTCTTAACTTAAGTGTGAGGTGTGCAGGCAGATAACAACACACCTAACAAGTGTATATCTATAAATGTAAGATCTTATGAATAAAAAAGTATACTTTATACCTTTAAGTTGCAATCGTTTTTTATTAAATTCATCTAACTGTGGTGGTGAAAACAAAATTCAGACTTTAAGAAAGTGAGCTTGATTAAGAAGATATTTTGACAAAGTCAGTAGCTCAGACAAAGTTCAGAGTTAGGAAAAATGCTGATAATTTTGATTCTTGTTTTGCTTTGTTTGTGTTTTCTATCACTGTTTCTGTCTGCCTGTTTATGTTTTATGGATGTTGTTCATTGGGTTTTTGTGATTTTGCAGTTGAATTTGCATTTTAAAGCAAGACTTAAAACGCTAATGTAAAAGTAAAGTCAGTTTACATAGAAAACAATCATACAAACAAACAAAAAAGACAATGCTACTCAGAACCAAGCAATCCAACCTGATGTCCATATTGATGTTGCATTGAGGAAATATACTTAAGGAATGAGGTGATCATAAATGAACAAGGAAAAACAAGTAAAGAAAAGAATATATCATAAGAAAGGGAGGTCAGCATGTTTAATATTTATTCGAAATATATTTTCAACAATCCTTATTTCATGAACAAAGACATTGAAGACCTTTCTAAGATGACTTTTGGAAATCCAGCAATTAAAAGAGTAGACCAAGAAAATCCTTGTGTACCATTATCAATATAAGAATACAGTAGGCAAAAGCCCTAGACTTCCAGAATTTTCCTAGTTTTCAGGTATTTTTATTTGTTGTTATTTTATCCTTTGGTTTTTAAAATATTTTTCATATTTTAATTTATTGTAGAATTATATTCTATCACAGGCTTTGTGGGTATTACTATGCAATCCAGTCTTCTACCATTAAATTCAGAATCTCCCTACCAGAGTATCCTGAGTGCTATAATTAGAGATTCTGCCTCAGTGCATGACTTTGACTCTGGCTTATTTTTGATATTTTTTTTCCACAAGTGACAATTAGGTTTAATTAGAAGCATAACATAGGTTTACTATTTGCATGCATTATGGATTAATATCAGAGAATTTATTAACATTTGGTCACCTTAAGTATTTATTGTTTCTTCATGAAAATCCATTAAAATAATCTCCAGCTGTTTTGATCTATGTATTGATGATGGTTGATATATTAATATGCAGCAGAACAGTAGCACTTACTCATACACTGATGTCATTTACTGTATTTAAGATTTATTTTCCAATAATGACAGCTCAGAATGTTTGTGAATGGATTTTTGTCTTACAGCACACAACTGTAATATGTCCCAGCTTCTCATTGTTAAGAATCATGTGATTTTATTTGTTTTAAATGAGGAAAACAGCCAGATAGCTGACAGTATTCGGCTTTGTTTCAGTTGAAAAGGAGCACTGAAGATATGAGAAAATGAAAATTTCCCAAAAGTAAATTTTAATTACTATTATGCATATAAAAATATGAAATTTGAATTGTTGTATTACTTCACTGACAGGAGTGTCTGAAGTATTGCTCTCTACAATATACATTTATGTAGCACACACCTAATTTCTTAAAATAAAGTTTATAGGAAGATTTTCAGGAATTAGATTTTCAGGATAACCTTGGATCCAAATTGAAGAAAAAAAGGATTTCAAGCTGGTTCAACCACTCTGGAAATCAGTCTGGTAGTTCCTCAGAAAACTGGACATAGTAATAACAGAGGATGCAGCAATACTACTCCATGTTGGCGCGGCGTGGCTTTTTCCTCTTCTAAGATTAATAAAGTGGTCACAGTAAGGATTTCTAATGTCCGCGTGCTCCTTGCCGGCGAAAAGTCATGCGCGGGACATTTGGTGCCGAGAAACCGGGACACAGAAAGCTACAACATCGCCGGTGCCAAGAGGAAGCCTCCGTTTTACGGAAGAAATCCAGAAGCTGTGGAATGCAGGTAAAAAACTCTGAGAGACCATGTTAGCCTTGATCTGCTCCAACTCAGTCCCCTGCCGGACGCGGCAGGTGCCGCTGTGGTTGCTCTGGCAACCCTCGGGCTTTTTCTATTGACCTTTGAGTTTCTAGCTACCGCCAAACGGCTTCGGAGGTCGAGTGGGAACTGCTCAGCTATAACAGCAAAGCGGAGAGCGTTGGGGGAAGGGCGAGACAGTGCGTCAGAAACAGAGTTAGAGAACGAATTAAAGAGTTTTAAGGGAAAAAGTGCACTTAAGAAAAGAGACCCTCTCGAGGACTTTAGATCCGAGGGAGAGAGAGAGTGGGGAAAAAACGCCCCGGGAGAGAACAAGGGAGGAGATAAACAGAACACAATATTTTGGGAGAAAAATTTTGTCTTTATGCCTGTAAAAGCTGTACTTAAGCTCCGGCGCCGGCTCTCGGGACGCCACGGCGTCTGTGCACTGACGCGACAGCTTTGCAGAGCCATACTGATCAGATCTGATCGAGGCAGACCTCCTGAAAATTTATTCAGGAGAATCAAACAAAAGGACATCTCAGTGCCCGTGCACAGCCTGATAGAGTTAATGTAATTGGGTTGTGAGTAAAAATACTCAGGGCTGTGTTTCACTTCCATACCATTGGCGAATGTTGGTCGTACTGCTCAGATAATATCTCTCAGTATCTTACAGAATTGGGTTTCAACACGTTGGTGGACTAGTCCAGGAATTGAGACAATCCCTCGCCCATATCAGCTCCACTCGAGTGGATAGTCGCCGTGAACACCATCTGGCTTTTTCCCCTCTTTGTCTATTGTTTGTCTCTGGTGCACCAGGATGTCCCCGTGTCTGTCAGTTTATGTCTGTGATTTTTGTTTCTCGTTGTTTAAATGTTTTATGTTTCATGTTCAAAAGAAAAAATGGTAAAAACCTTATCTGCCGGGCGTACACACCTTGATTTGGTTTTAACTCGTTTCAAAAAGGAACAAATGAATAAAAAACAGTTTTAATCAGGCCTTTAGAGCCCTGCACCTGTAGCTAGGAACATAGGTCAGCTGGAGAAGCTGCCCAGAAGCTAAGCGTCTGCACGAGCTGATCTTAAAGGTGCCAGCAGCTTCTCAGCTTCTTTGGTACAAGAGTTGAGAGCTGTTTCTCTTAGAGAAATCCCTGACTTATTATTTGACTCAATAGGTGACAAGGTGCTTCTCTTAAAATCATAGCTAAAAAGGTAAAAATGGTCTTTGGTCTAAATATTAAAGATATGTGTAGCCACTTCAATTTTGTTTCTCATTGGTTTTAAATGTGTAAATATGCTCTACTTGCCTTGGTCATAGATTGTTGGCCTTTTTAGTTATTGGATATGGTTAAAAAGGTATAATACTGGTAACAGAAAGTTGACATAAAACTGGTAATTTGGATGGAGTCATTTCTAGACAACATGTGGCATGAGCCAACCCAGGGAAACAGGTCTAAATTGAGATAATATTTTTACGGAATTCGTACTCTAGAAACCAGGCTTCTAAAAGAATTTAGGGCAATGTCTCTTTGTTGAGGTATTGGAGACCGCACCATCGTGCGTTCATATGTAGGAATTGGCAGTCAAACTTTGTAGCATGAAGGATAGACTCTTTGGAGACTGGATTTTGGAGACTAGTTTGTTAGAGGTTAAGTTTTGCTTTCATAGTTGTGGTTTGCCCTGAAGTTATCTGTATTTTAATGCTAATTCCACTGCCCCAAGGACAGCTGCCTAGTCACTACTCAGAACTCAGGTGACCTTGTGGTTGTGCTCTGGTGTTACAAGGAGAACTTAAGGATTGTGATTAAGGATTGCCAGTGTTACATTGACTAACTCAAACTTATTTGCAATTAAGAAAAAATCAAACAGGTAGAGATTGTTACAAGATTTACGAAGGATTGATGAGGTTTTAGAACTTGTGAGAGCATTACAGCCAGTTTCCTTACTCCAACTGCCATTTCAAGACAGATTTAGAGGATTGATTTTATACAATTTGTTTTCGTCATAACAAGTGTGAGTTTTCATTTCGTGAGCTTGCTTATAGTTTTAGAGAGCCCATAAAGTGATATCATTAAGAATGGCTAACAGCCTCATATTAGGTAATTTTGTTGCTTCTTCAGTGTAAGAAGTTAGAACTTAAATCTTTCAATGTATATGGAAATTTTTATTACAAACCTTTGCTCTCAAAATGAGCTTTAATATTTGGGGAGTAGCTGTTACACTACTCTGGATAAGAATATTTGAAGCTAATTTTAAGCTTCTAAGGATATGTTAATTGGCTAAGTACCTCACCCTACTAGAGGACTTAGGTCTTTGTTATACACATTGGAGATAAAGCTTCAGCTGTTTTAATACAGAATTGTAGACTAGAGTCATGGAAGTATTTTAAAAAGAAACCTGGTGAAACATATCTTATTCCAAACAACAGTTAATTGGTTATTTCAAAATACTGATATTTGGCCTATTACATATACAAATTTTTCAGGCAAAATTGATAAATTTTACTCTTTACATGCTTTTGTACTTCCTATATATTTGTGCATGCAACCCATAGGAAATGCGCTTAGTGTATTTATAGGTGGTTCATCTAATGAAAAGGCTACATATATGATTGGATCACTTGTTTATTCTCTTGAGTTTCTATTGCTTCAATACACATTATCAAATTCGGTGCTTTAGCCACTGTTTTTAAATCAAGCTTTCAATTCACATACTGATAGCCAATGTGTGGCAGGTGGTTTACAATTGATTTCAATTACTTAATGCTTTATTAGAGGCAAGTTTTCTACATGAAATCAGTGAGTGATTTCGGTGTAAATTTGTCTGACAACTCACTGTCCCTTCAGTGCTCTGGCTCAGACAACTAAACAAAACCATAGACCCAGCTCTTTAAAAATGGTAATGGAGTTGATAACACACCCTCAGGAAAAGAGGAAGACTCCATTTGCTTACTTTCAACTCCCAGCCTCACCCTGCCAGTTCAGGGATTTCTAGTAAGACTGAATCTGGACAATATTTACAAGATTTGACATTTCTAATTAATGCTTATGTTTAGGTAAATAAAGTTTGTGAGGTGCTGGAGAGATGGCTTAGTGATTAAGAACGCTAAGTACTGTTCCTTAATAGACCATTTAAGAACTCAAACTGGATTGCCTGGACCCCTTAGCAAGGGAGGACAAGATACCAGACAGATTATAGTCCTTACATAAGAACAATTAGTGAAAAAATCTCATTCTTTATATATCCAATACAATTATGCTGGAGACAATATTTTGGTATACAAGTCAATTTATAAATACAAGTGCTCAGTGTCCTCAATTTAATCCTCGAGGACTTACCTTAATAAATAATATCTTTACTATATCTTTATAAATAAAAAGGGGGAGTTATCCCTGTATGCTAAAATATGCTCCTTTTATTTCAATTTTAAAATTTGGATGCCAAAGTTTATGGCACCCTACAACTAGGCATACTTCTGCCTAGGTGAAATAGAGAGATCCACATATTGACATGATCCTGTCCAGAGATTTTATATGGGGAAGAGGGAATGTTTGTGTTTTTTCTACAGGACACTACAAGAGTGTGCCAGCTGCCTGAGTGGTTGCTGAGACTTGCTGATCCTGGTTATTCAGCTCTCCTGGTTCGGGTCCCTGGAGACATTCCTCTGCCCTGAGAGGAAGATAGAAGATTCCCCTTCATCCTTTGTCATCACAGAGATTTTGCTGTTGCTGCAGTCAGTGTTACCGCTGCGTGTGTTCCCGTCCCATTGTGGCCTACGCTCAGACTCTGTACACTGCTGCTTCCTGGAGAAGACTGGACTCCAGCTGTTACCCCTGTCCCTTCATTTCCCTGGTGACTCTTGCAGCCTTAACTGGTAACTGGTGTTGTCATTTTACAGACTGTAGCTTCACAGAAAGCTACCTGTGTAAAGCTACAGTGACTGGAGAACTCTGTCCTGGTTATACAGATCTCAGAAATGGTTCCATTGTCTGCTGGTTGTTCCAGAGAAAAATGACTGATCCTGAACTGTCCTAGAAAAGACCTTGACACTTTCGCTGCTATTGTAGCAGCCATTACTGCTGCAGACATTGTGCCTGCAGTGTCTGGAGTTATCCTCCCCCAATCTATTGTTAGACAAGCACAGTGGGTAAACTTTCTGGAGTAGTTACTAACAATTGGGAATTCCAAATTCTATTATAGGAGCGGCTTAACTACAGCCCTTGGTGGTAACAGCTGAGGTGAACCAAATGAGGTGCCCACTACTTATCGGGTGTGGCTCTGTTTGCAGCCCTATGCTGTGGATCAGTATTCATACCATGGTTGGTTTGCAAACTCAGATCTCAACAGTAACGTGACAAGGCCGTTATTTCTCATACACTTGTGGCCATTGTACAAAGGGCCTCCCCTAGAATTTGGTTCTTGCTCAGGACTTACTCTGTATCTAAGTTCCCTGCTCCTGCACCCCATGGACCTGTGGGTCCATTTGCACTGGGAGGAGAGGGATTCTCTCTGTATTCTGAGTTCTCTGCTCTTGCACCCCATGGACCTGTGGGTCCATTTGCACTGGGGTTGAGAGAGACTCAGTGATTTCCTTTGATCAGCCCCTGCACATCGCTGAGGTTTCCTCATTGCACGCGATAGGGTGATCATGACTGCTATAAAATTATAATTATAAGGGTGAGATGTAGAGGGCCGCAATAACATTCGCCACCACTAGATGGCGCTGGCTTCCACTGCACCCCACGTGGAAGGCCAAGTCAGTCAAGATGGCATGGCGCCAGCCTTCGCTGCGCCAGCTGGCCCCCCTCTCAGGAAGTTAACTGTGCGCATGTGCAAGAGTGCCTTCCTGCCAGGTCTTTGCCCATTCCGGGGCGTGCCTGATGAGATCATGAGTAAGCAACCAATCAGGTGTGGATGCGTGCTCGAGGGTTAAATCAGTGCGCCTAGCCGGCGCACGGGGCTTCTCCATGAGATAGGAATAAAGTATCACTCATAGCAAGAATTTCTATGTCTCCCGTGCTTCTTGCCAGCGGAAAGTCGCGCGTGGGACATCTATGCAAACCTAAAATTTAGGAGAAGGCAGAAGGACCATTAATTTGAGGACAGAGGCAGTTGGAATTCTTTGGTGAGTTCAAGGTCAGTTGGAATTACATAGTGAAGACCTGACACCCAAACAAGATTAAAATAAATAAATAGATAATATAAAAACATAAAACTTTTGGATTTATTGGTCACTGCGTTTCATTAAAATCACAGGTCTTTCGAATTAGGTAGAAAGTAGCTCTTTTTCCTTAGAAGGTTTTAATGGGATGCTCTCAGAGTTAGAATTACAGGGAAATTGTTTTCTGAGACTGACCAATCAGAAGTAAACACTTATCTGAAAAAATTCTTACAAATGTCAAATCCTATTGTGAAAGAGAATCAATGCAGCATTACATAAAAGGAGAAAAAATAAGAAAAATAATTGAAATATTCAGTTAAAATTTATAATTTATTTGAAACAAAATGTGACTGTATAGAAAGAAAGTTACATCTATGAATGAGTTGTATAGAAATGGTAACATTCATATTCATTTGATTAAATTTCTCCCATAAATGTCCACCATGACAAGGGTGAAGTTCTTCTTTGGCAACCCTGAACACCTGACTTCAGTCCCTACCAACCATATTAGGCTGGAAACAGTGATCAAAATACAGTAAGTGGCCTTCTGATCTCCAGAAGTAAAGCATGGCTGCATGGATGCTACTTATATCATATATGTTGTTAATACTATATATATATATATATATATATATATATATATATATTAACAACAAGCAATGTATTACTTATAGCTGCCTATAGTACTACACAGGAAGTGTATAGTAGATTTAAGATTATTTAACAGCAGCTACATCAACAACTTCATATGACAATTTTTGCTGTTGTTCTATGTTGTTTAAAAGTCATTCAGATGATGAAAGTCAGACCACAGAAATTGCAAACAATTTCCAAAATCTCAGTTATTCTATTCATTTTTAAAATGAGAAAATATGACATTAAAAGACTATTATTTTATATGACATAAGATTCTTGGTTAGGGTAAGATACTCATCATAAATTTAGATGTCCTGATAATTAAAATAGACCTGCCCTTGCATGAAATAATTTAATGCAAAATTAGAGATTAAAATAGAGATGAATATGCTGACTGCACATGTGGCTCTCAGACAGTCTTGGGGTTTAACCAAAGCCCTGTCTTTCAAGTAGTTTTGTTGTTTTATGTTTATTTGTTTAATTATTTGAGTAACTTTAATATGGTCTGCCATTTTTTATTTTATAATAGCTCCACTTTTCCTTGTTGCTTATATGTATTTATAGAATGGGTAGGGTATAATTCATTGGACATGTATAAAAGGGATTCCTTTTAATTATTCAATACTAGTTAAAGTACTCAGGCAAATACCTACAGAGATTCATTTGAGACTACTTTGTGAAATGGATGTACCAAATGAGGCATTCTGTGTTTTCTAATGATTTACTCATTTTTACTTATGTAGTGTGACTGTAAGTGAATAATTTCATGAGTGGGTGGGAAGCAACAGGAACCAGAAGTAGGAGATTAATTCTCTAGACCTGGAGTCATGAGCCATTCTAGTATAGGTACTAGGAACAGAACGTCTGTCCTCTGGAAGAGCAACAAGTGCACTTAAGCACCCAGTCATTGCTCCAGTCTCCTGTATTAGTCTTGGAGCCATAAGACTGTAACATGCTTAGGTCCAATAGATGCAGGTAAGGTATCACAAGTTTAATATGGTCTTATTTTTTCCTCTCCTTCTTTCAATCCTCCTTTTCTTCTTTTTCCTCCTTTATTCATCTTCCCTCCAATCACATTTCCTTCACTTTTTTTCCTCCCTTCTAACTCCTTCTTTTGAAATTTAGTCATAAAACACTGCATAATATGCATTTCAATATTCAGGAGGGAAGGAATATTAAGACAATGTAAAGAACTTCATAGCAGTCAGGGTGATCTATTCCAATACTCAAAGGCATCTGCAAGAGCTTGATTTGTAAAACTGAAGTCTTGATGTGGTGATGAAGCTGCCTCAGCATGAGGCCAAACCAATGCCAGTTCCAGAGATGTAGATCAGCAACCAATGAGAATGAAGAGGAATCTTAAAATGATAAGTGTTACTAGGCTAGGGGAGAACAAAAAATGTCCAGCTTAAAAATCTTGGTGCTGAATGTAGGGAACCTGTGGGGTAAAGAAGTAATTACCATGATGAGAGATTATTGTCACATTCAAAACATGGATGGTGATCAAACACTTAAGACAATAAAATCAATTTGTTAGTTACAAGAAAAGAGAATTATGAACAAAAGTAAAGTTTGGTTTTGTATTCTAATTAAGAGGAGTAACAAATGAATTGATTCTTAATATGCAGATGATAGATAGATAGATAGAAGATAGGTATGTAAATAGATGAGAGATGAAAGATAAGGAGAGATGATAGATAGAGTGGATGACAAACGTTATTTGTGTATACACACATACACACACACACACACACACACACACACACACACACTAGCTATCACTTTAACAGACTGCAAAAGAGTTGCATCACTAAAGTTCAGGACTTCATCTTATGTACCAATCTTAGCTTTTAAATCATTATTTATCACTATAGGCACAGAACAGATAATGGCCAAATGAGAAGATTTAACTGTATAAAATAAATTTTGATATCAACATGTTGGTAAGGACTCTTATTTGCCAAATCCAGTATAATTTATTGAGAAATTAACTACCAAATGTAATGAAATTAGATACAATGAGAAGAATGGCAAATTGAAACTATTTGTTGATTTGAAAAACAAAGGCATAAGTGAGTTGGAAAAGCATTTTTGTTGTTATGTAATTTAAACTAATACTTCCATAAATACTTTCAAAATTATAAAAAAATTATAGTAAAATTTAATTCACCTAAGAAAAATCTACACTCAGTCTGAAATGGAGAGCTACATAGGTTTAAAGTACCACAGAACAAAAGTATATTAATTGAATGTAGAGTAAATCTCATTTGAAGAGGGAAAATCCAGAAGACTCTAACTTACTTATAAGCAAAAGGATATTGTAAGTGAAATTATTTGTTATGTGGATATATGATAATAAAACATGATATCATTTGTATAACTTTCCTGTCAAACTTTAATAATGTGTATCAAATAACAGACCAAACTGGGGAGGTTTTAGAGCCATATTCTGGAATATAATTTTCTTAATACCTTTAAAATAACAGTCACAGCACACAAAAGTAAAAAGTCACATTGAAAGTTAGAAATTATACAATAAACTATAATGCCTTGTATGAAACTAGTTCAAGATCTTCCTGGTTGCTGCCGCCACGGGGAGCTCTTAGGCAGCACCCCGCGAGCAAACTTGAGCCTCGGGACCACAGGTAAGACCAACTTGTCTGCTGCAAGAGAGCTGCCTGGTGAGATCGGGACACACAGAGGCAGAGTTCATCTAGGACCTGGCACGTCCTGTGTTTGCCCGAGGTCCCACGCCCACGGATCCCGGCCCGCAGCAGCTCTCTGCTCCCAGACCCTGTGGGAAAGACACCTCACCGCCTGATCAGGTGGGCACTCCTGAGGCTGCAGAGCAGAAGAGACCACCAACACTGCCCAGCCCTGCCCACATCCCTGGCCCAAGAGGAAACTGTATAAGGCCTCTGGGCTCCCGTGGGGGAGGGCCCAGGAGCGGCAGGACCCCTGCCTGAACACAGCCGGAACCTGAGGGAAACAGACCGGATAAACAGTTCTCTGCACCCAAATCCCGTGGGAGGGAGAGCTGAACCTTCAGAGAGGCAGACAAGCCTGGGAAACCAGAAGAGACTGCTCTCTGTACATACATCTCGGACGCCAGAGGAAAACACCAAAGGCCATCTGGAACCCTGGTGCACTGAAGCTCCCGGAAGGGGCGGCACAGGTCTTCCTGGTTGCTGCCGCCGCAGAGAGCCCTTGGGCAGCACCCCGCGAGCAAACTTGAGCCTCGGGACCACAGGTAAGACCAACTTGTCTGCTGCAAGAAAGCTGCCTGGTGAACTCAGACACAGGCCCACAGGAACAGCTGAAGACCTGTAGAGAGGAAAAACTACACGCCGGAAAGCAGACCACTCTGTCCCCATAACTGGCTGAAAGAAAACAGGAAAACAGGTCTACAGCACTCCTGACACACAGGCTTATAGGACAGTCTAGCCACTGTCAGAAATAGCAGAACAAAGTAACACTAGAGATAATCTGATGGCGAGAGGCAAGCGCAGGAACCCAGGCAACAGAAACCAAGACTACATGGCACCATCGGAGCCCAATTCTCCCACCAAAACAAACATGGAATATCCAAACACACCAGAAAAGCAAGATCTAGTTTCAAAATCATATGTGATCATGATGCTGGAGGACTTCAAGAAAGACATGAACACACTTAGGGAAACACAGGAAAACATTAATAAACAAGTAGAAGCCTACAGAGAGGAATCGCAAAAATCCCTGAAAGAATTCCAGGAAAACACAATCAAACAGTTGAAGGAATTAAAAATGGAAATAGAAGCAATCAAGAAAGAGCACATGGAAACAACCCTGGATATAGAAACCCAAAAGAAGAGAAAAGGAGCTGTAGATACAAGCTTCTCCAACAGAATACAGGAGATGGAAGAGAGAATCTCAGGAGCAGAAGATTCCATAGAAATCATTGACTCAACTGTCAAAGATAATGTAAAGCAGAAAAAGCTACTGGTCCAAAACATACAGGAAATCCAGGACTCAATGAGAAGATCAAACCTAAGGATAATAGGTATAGAAGAGAGTGAAGACTCCCAGCTCAAAGGACCAGTAAATATCTTCAACAAAATCATAGAAGAAAACTTCCCTAACCTAAGAGATACCCATAGGCATACAAGAAGCCTACAGAACCCCAAATAGATTGGACCAGAAAAGGAACACCTCCCGTCACATAATAGTCAAAACATCAAACGCACAAAATAAAGAAAGAATATTAAAAGCAGTAAGGGAAAAAGGTCAAGTAACATATAAAGGCAGACCTATCAGAATCACACCAGACTTTTCGCCAGAAACTATGAAGGACAGAAGATCCTGGAATGATGTCATACAGACCCTAAGAGAACACAAATGCCAGCCCACATTACTGTATCCTGCAAAACTCTCAATTAACATAGATGGAGAAACCAAGATATTCCATGACAAAACCAAATTTACACAATATCTTTATACAAATCATGCACTACAAAGGATAATAAATGGTAAAGCCCAACATAAGGAGGCAAGCTATACCCTAGAAGAAGCAAGAAACTATTGTCTTGGCAACAAAACAAAGAGAAGAAAAGCACACAAACATAACCTCACATCCAAATATGAATATAACAGGAAGCAATAATCACTATTCCTTAATATCTCTCAACATCAATGGCCTCAACTCCCCAATAAAAAGACATAGATTAACAAACTGGATACGCAACGAGGACCCTGCATTCTGCTGCCTACAGGAAACACACCTCAGAGACAAAGACAGACACTACCTCAGAGTGAAAGGCTGGAAAACAACTTTCCAAGCAAATGGTCAGAAGAAGCAAGCTGGAGTAGCCATTCTAATATCAGAAAAAATCAATTTTCAACTAAAAGTCATCAAAAAAGATAAGGAAGGACACTTCATATTCATCAAAGGAAAAATTCACCAAGATGAACTCTCAATCCTAAATACCTATGCCCCAAATACAAGGGCACCTACATACGTAAAAGAAACCTTACTAAAGCTCAAAACACACATTGCACCTCACACAATAATAGTAGGAGATTTCAACACCAAACTCTCATCAATGGACAGATCATGGAAACAGAAATTAAACAGAGACGTAGACAGACTAAGAGAAGTCATGAGCCAAATGGACTTAACGGATATTTATAGACCATTCTATCCTAAAGCAAAAGGATATACCTTCTTCTCAGCTCCTCATGGTACTTTCTCCAAAATTGACCATATAATTGGTCAAAAAACGGACCTCAACAGGTACAGAAAGATAGAAATAATCCCATGTGTGGTATCCCACCACCACGGCCTAAAACTAGTCTTCAATAACAATTAGGGAAGAATGCCCACATATACGTGGAAATTGAACAATGCTCTACTCAATGACAACCTGGTCAAGGAAGAAATAAAGAAAGAAATTAAAGACTTTTTAGAATTTAATGAAAATGAAGGTACAACATACCCAAACTTATGGGACACAATGAAAGCTGTGCTAAGAGGAAAACTCATAGCGCTGAGTGCCTGCAGAAAGAAACAGGAAAGAGCATATGTCAGCAGCTTGACAGCACACCTAAAAGCTCTAGAACAAAAAGAAGCAAATGCACCCAGGAGGAGTAGAAGGCAGGAAATAATCAAACTCAGAGCTGAAATTAACCAAATAGAAACAAAAAGGACCATAGAAACAATCAATAGAACCAAAAGTTGGTTCTTTGAGAAAATCAACAAGATAGATAAACCGTTAGCCAGACTAACGAGAGGACACAGAGAGTGTGTCCAAATTAACAAAATCAGAAATGAAAAGGGAGACATAACTATAGATTCAGAGGAAATTCAAAAAAATCATCAGATCTTACTATAAAAGCCTATATTCAACAAAACTTGAGGATCTGCAGGAAATTGACAATTTCCTAGACAGATACCAGGTACCAAAGTTAAATCAGGAACACATAAACCAGTTAAACAACCCCATAACTCCTAAGGAAATAGAAGCAGTCATTAAAGGTCTCCCAACCAAAAACAGCCCAGGTCCAGACGGGTTTAGTGCAGAATTCTATCAAACCTTCATAGAAGACCTCATACCAATATTATCCAAAATATTCCACAAAATTGAAACAGATGGATCACTACCGAATTCCTTCTATGGTGTAACAATTACACTTATACCTAAACCACACAAAGACCCAACAAAGAAAGAGAACTTCAGACCAATTTCCCTTATGAATATCGATGCAAAAATACTCAATAAAATTCTGGCAAACCGAATCCAAGAGCACATCAAAACAATCATCCACCATGATCAAGTAGGCTTCATCCCAGGAGTGCAGGGATGGTTTAATATACGGAAAACCATCAACGTGATCCTTTATATAAACAAACTGAAAGAACAAAACCACATGATCATTTCATTAGATGCTGAGAAAGCATTTGACAAAATTCAACACCCCTTCATGATAAAAGTCCTGGACAGATTAGGAATTCAAGGCCCATACCTAAACATAGTAAAAGCCATATACAGCAAACCAGTTGCTATCATTAAACTAAATGGAGAGAAACTTGAAGCAATCCCACTAAAATCAGGGACTAGACAAGGCTGCCCACTCTCTCCCTACCTATTCAATATAGTTCTTGATGTTCTAGCCAGAGCAATCAGACAACAAAAGGAGGTCAAGGGGATACAGATTGGTAAAGAAGAAGTCAAAATATCACTATTTGCAGATGATATGATAGTATATTTAAGTGATCCTAAAAGTTCCACCAGAGAACTACTAAAGCTGATAAACAACTTCAGCAAAGTGGCTGGGTGTAAAATTAACTGAAATAAAGCAGTAGCCTTCCTCTACACAAAAGAGAAACAAGCCGAGAAAGAAATTAGGGAAACGACACCCTTCATAATAGACCCAAATAATATGAAGTACCTCCGTGTGACTTTAACCAAGCAAGTAAAAGATCTGTACAATAAGAACTTCAAGACGCTGAAGAAAGAAATTGAAGAAGACCTCAGAAGATGGAAAGATCTCCCATGCTCATGGATTGGCAGGATTAATATAGTAAAAATGGCCATTTTACCAAAAGCAATCTACAGATTCAATGCAATCCCCATCAAAACACCAATCCAATTCTTCAAAGAGTTAGACAGAACAATGTGTAAATTCATCTGGAATAACAAAAAACCCAGGATAGCTAAAACTATCCTCAACAATAAAAGGACTTCAGGGGGAATCACTATCCCTGAACTCAAGCAGTATTATAGAGCAATAGTGATAAAAACTGCATGGTATTGGTACCGAGACAGAAAGATAGACCAATGGAATAGAATTGAAGACCCAGAAATGAACCCACACACCTATGGTCACTTGAATTTTGACAAAGGAGCCAAAACCATCCAATGGAAAAAAAATAGCATTTTCAGCAAATGGTGCTGGTTCAACTGGAGGTCAATATGTAGAAAAATGCAGATCGATCCATGCTTATCACCCTGTACAAAGCTTAAGTCCAAGTGGATCAAGGACCTCCACATCAAACCAGACACACTCAAACTAATAGAAGAAAAACTAGGGAAGCATCTGGAACACATGGGCACTGGAAAAAATTTCCTGAACAAAACACCAATGGCTTATACTCTAAGATCAAGAATCAACAAATGGGATCTCACAAAACTGCAAAGCTTCTGTAAGGCAAAGGACACTGTGGCTAGGACAAAACGGCAACCAACAGATTGGGAAAATATCTTTACCAATCCTACAACAGATAGAGGCCTTATATCCAAAATATACAAAGAACTCAAGAAGTTAGACCGCAGGGAGACAAAGAACCCTATTAAAAAATGGGGTTCAGAGCTAAACAAAGAATTCACAGCTGAGGAATGCCGAATGGCTGAGAAACACCTAAAGAAATGTTCAACATCTTTAGTCATAAGGGAAATGCAAATCAAAACAACCCTGAGATTTCACCTCACACCAGTGAGAATGGCTAAGATCAAAAACTCAGGTAACAGCAGATGCTGGCGAGGATGCGGAGAAAGAGGAACACTCCTCCCATTGTTGGTGGGATTGCAGACTGGTACAACCATTCTGGAAGTCAGTCTGGAGGTTCCTCAGAAAATTGGACATTGAACTGCCTGAGGATCCAGCTATACCTCTCTTGGGCATATACCCAAAAGATGCCCCAACATATAAAAAAGACACGTGCTCCACTATGTTCATCGCACCCTTATTCATAATAGCCAGAAGCTGGAAAGAACCCAGATGCCCTTCAACAGAAGAATGGATACAGTAAATGTGGTACATCTACACAATGGAATATTACTCAGCTATCAAAATACGACTTTATGAAATTCGTAGGCAAATGGTTGGAACTGGAAAATATCATTCTGAGTGAGCTAACCCAATCACAGAAAGACATGCATGGTATGCACTCATTGATAAGTGGCTATTAGCCCAAATGCTTGAATTACCCTAGATGCCTAGAACAAATGAAACTCAAGACGGATGATCAAAATGTGAATGCTTCACTCCTTCTTTAAAAGGGGAACAAGAATACTCTTGGCAGGGAAGAGAGAGGCAAAGATTAAAACAGAGACTGAAGGAACACCCATTCAGAGCCTGCCCCACATGTGGCCCATACATATACAGCCACCCAATTAGACAAGATGGATGAAGCAAAGAAGTGCAGGTTGACAGGAGCCAGATGTAGATCGCTCCTGAGAGACACAGCCAGAATACAGCAAATACAGAGGCGAATGCCAGCAGCAAACCACTGAACTGAGAATAGGACCCCGGTTGAAGGAATCAGAGAAAGAACTGGAAGAGCTTGAAGGGGCTCGAGACCCCATATGTACAACAATGCCAAGCAACCAGAGCTTCCAGGGACTAAGCCACTACCTAAAGACTATACATGGACTACCTTGGACTCTGACCTCATAGGTAGCAATGAATATCCTAGTAAGAGCACCAGTGGAAGGGGAAGCCCTGGGTCCTGCTAAGACTGAATGCCCAGTGAACTAGACTGTGGGGGGAAGGGTGGCAATGGGGGGAGGGCTGGAAGTGAATACCCATAAGGAAGGGGAGGGAGGTGGGGGATGTTTGCCTGGAAACCGGGAAAGGGAATAACACTCGAAATGTATATAAGAAATACTCAAGTTAATAAAAAAAATAAAATAAAATAAAAAAAGAAACTAGTTCAAATCATTATATATAAATAATATATTGAATTTTGTTATGTAGAAGGAATTGTTTATAAAAATATGCTAAACATATTAGCAGTAGCTCATTACTTCAAATTACAAAATAATTTTGTAATTTTGTAATTTTTTCAAAGAATAATTTCCAATTGAAGAGACGTGTTTCCAAAACAAGGAATTTTTATATAACTTATTGATTTAACCATTTGCCATGCAAATAAAGAGCCTGAGTTTGGATCCCCAGAGCAAAATGTTTGGGTAAACCAGTATTTTCAGGTTAGTTAAATGACTAACTGGTAAAGATGCTTGCCTTGCAAGTTTTACACAGAGAATTCAGTCTGTGAAACTCTTATAGAAGTACACAGAAAATATGTACCAGAAAGCTGTTCTTTGACACACACACATGCGCGCGTGCGCACGCACACACACACACACACATTATAGTTTATTGTTGTATAATTATATATATGTATATATATATATATATATATATATATATATCATGTCCACATTAATAACAAGATAAACTTGAAATGGATTTTCAAATTTAGTTTCTGATTCCCAAACATTCAGAAAGTCTAACATTGAGAATATTTTTATTCAATGCTCAGATTTAAAAGCAGCTATGATTGTTTATAAAATTGTGGGTTTTTAACACACACTTATTAATCAAATCATCACGTACAGCATGTTGCATGTAATTTTAAAAAAAAAGAAAAAAAAGAAAAACTTCTGCCTTTCCCTCATGGTGCTCCTGACTTAGCTCTGAGATCAGCTGCAACCAACTCCCAACCCAGGAAAGCTGGTAGCTGTTGTCCACATCCACATACTGCAGGTTTCTTTCCTTTCCTTTCCTTTCCTTTCCTTTCCTTTCCTTTCCTTTCCTTTCCTTTCCTTTCCTTTCCTTTCCTTTCCTTTCCTTTCCTTTCCTTTCCTTCCCTTCCCTTTCCTTTCCTTTCCTTTCTTCTTTCTTTCTTTGTATGTTTTTGTTCCTCCCACCTGGCTTTTCCAGGCAGCCAGCTACTGCCCCAACTTCCCTCTTTCTCTGCTAAGCTTTGCTTTGTGGAAGAAAAACATTGACAGCTTTATTATCTTAGAACTTGCGAGATAACACAACTGCTGGGTGAAGAATCTCCTGCCCTAATCTTATCAGCTAGCCTATATCAGCCATCTACTGACACTGCATCTGGCTGCCCCAAGACCTTACATGGTTGTGGTGTCTTGTTCCAAAGTCTGTCCCGAAGAGCCTTCTCGTTCCTTCCTTCTCTCTCTTCCTCCTGGGACCCGGAAGCCCTATCTTTACCCTTCACCCAGCAATTGGCTTTTGCCTTCTTTATTCACCAAATCAAGAACCAATTAGTGAAACAGATTTCAGTATCAGCTCCTCACCCTACAAGAATAACATAATTTATGTTAGAGACTCTCCACTTACCTCAAACACTTCCTCCTTTCCCTGTTCCATAATTCACTCCATTGTGTATTTTCTATTTTATTGGTTGTATGATAATGTTCTTTGTATTGTTAAGCATCCAAAGTTATACTTATTTATAAAATTAAATGTTATTATCCAGTGCTTTGAGACAAAAGGTCTGTATGTTTCCTTGTGTGGCTTGAAGATAATACATCCTCTCAATGAATGACCCATATCTCTTGGACCATAAATTTTTTTTCAAGAGAAACATAACATTTTTATCTATTTAAAGGGGTATGTTGCCATCCATAGCTAAAAGCCATAAATATCTTTGAAGTACTTATCCTGTGTCTGGCCTGGCATTGGGCATGCTGGCCTATAGCTCCAGAACTTGGGAGGCTAAGGCAGGGTATGTAAGTTCAGGGTTAGTTTGACCTATATAATGTGACCGTATGTCAAAGGGCAAAACAACAAACCAAATAAATAACAAAATTAATGTAGACTGAGATTAATACAAACTACATATGAGAACTTTAAAAACTTAACTTTAAAAAGTATGTCAAACATTGTTCTTATTTTGTATTTAAAAGATTTGTTTTAGGATATATTGGTTTAAATAAATTAGCAGACTTAACTTTCTTTTAAAATTCCTTATATAAATTGGAGAATAAAATCTTTGGCTTAAAATGTAATTCTATCATGTACTGCTAATTTAGAAAGAAGTGACATAAGTTTTTAACTGTTAATAATTAAATGTAATTTATAAAGTTCTATAACCATTTTATAAAATGAAAACAAACATAAATAAATCTACTTGGTTAAAAAATTCTAATATCCATAGCCCTAACATTTAGATTTATCATCATTCATACATATATATAAATGATGCTCAGTTACTGAGACAAAGAATTTAGTATAGTTTCAAAAAATTTAGTTTGAAATTTTAGAATTCTCTCTCTCTCTGTGTCTCTCTGTCTCTGTCTCTCTGTCTCTCTCTGTCTCTCTCTCTGTCTCTCTCTCTCTCTGTGTGTGTGTGTGTGTGTGTGTGTGTGTGTGTGTGTGTGTGTGTGTGTTTTAAAACATTACTCCATAAAACTGGTTATCTCCACAATGATTAAAGTGATCAGTCACAGATCCTCAGGATAATCTAAAGCCTCTTGTACCCACAAAGCCGTACAGCCCTCAAAAAATTTGTTAAGTATTATTTGCCCATATTATACTGTAAGTAAGTCAATATCCTATCACTAAAGCAAGCTAACTTTCTAATCTTGGTATTTATAATGCAGAGGCAGGAGAATTATTACAGATGTAACTCTACCCTTGGCTGTGTAACAAAATCCTATTTCAAGGAAGCCACAAAAGTACTTTGTCAATACAACCTTATTCAGTGAAGCATCAGGAGGACCTATAAGTGCAACTTTTCCTTGTTGTACTTCAGAGCCAAATACATAAATATTCTGAAATTTCATGTGCCACTAATTATTATTCCATTTTCTTAATCTTATCACCATGGGTAAGTTGTCACCTACTTGCATTTAGACACATTAGACACATGAGACTGACACACATTTGAAGTCTAATTTTCCTAAGCTTGTGTTACCTTTAGCATTGGTATATTTTACTTCCATGAAGTCTTTTAATTTGATTGACATGTAATGCAGTAAATTGCCTTTGCTCTTGAATACATTTTCTTGATTGTAGCCTCAAGAATTGCACCCCCTGATAAGTGAATATGCTTTGCTTTTCAGATGTAAATAGTCGTGTAATTAGGGCAACGTTCTGTTATCCTTATTTGCCAGTGACAAGAAATAGTGTTTTATTTAGTATTGGAGATTTAAATTTAAAAGACTGCATTATAAATGCATTCTTTTAGTCTGTTCTGGAGTAGCAAAATGTATCCATTACATAGAATTTACTTTTGAGTTTGCTACAAAATCTTATCCCGTTAAACACATATCTGTTTTTAAAGGGTTCTTGGCTAAAAATCTTACTTTAAATGTACATATTGAAGAAACTTAATCAATATACTGACTTGACCTAGAATCATAGTATGCTTGCACTATAAATCTCCTGGAAGACTGTAAACTGATAAGGGCATTGCAGAAAAGTAACTGGTTAGCAATTTTTGTACAGATATGAAGAGATGTCTTTTGACTTTCACCTTCAGGCAAAGAGGATGTCCAAAGAACCAAGTGAACTTAAGTCAGTTTTCTAATTAATATATATATATATATATATATATATATATATATATATATATAATCTCAAGGCTTGGAGAGATGAGTCAGTGGGTAAAGACATCAGAAGAAAAGGTGCAAGGCCCTATATTCCATGCTCAGACACCTGTCAAGCTGGATACAGGAATAAGCTTCCTACTGTTACAATTAGATAAGGGGGCAAGATAAGAGAATCCCAGAAATAAACCAGCTTGGAGGATGCAGGAAACAATAGAGACTCTGTCTAAAAAAGCTGAAAATTGAGAACTAACCAACATTTGAGTTCTAACATCAGAGCTCCAGATGAGTACTGTGATATATGTGTACCCTCATTCATAAATATGTCTCTCTCACACATGCATGCATAAAAGTACATTCACATAGATGCCACACAAGCTCACATGAACAAATAGATGCATAATACACACACAAATACACTCAATGCACATAAACATGGACACATCATATATACATTACACAAACATTCACACACATATACTCAAACATACACAAGTCATAAATATACTACACACACACACACACACACACACACACTAAAATCTCTACAACTTGCATAACATATTTTCTCAAAACGATAGATGCTTCGTCTCTTGCTTTCTGACTGGGTGATCATCTTCAGAATGTTTATTCATGACATAAACCTACCAGTAAATGTGCATATATCACAATTATCTCTTTAGCAAAAGACATTATTCACCTAGGGTTCTATACTATCAAAGGAAATCAAAAAATTAAAGTATTTGTTGGTAATCATTAATGATATCCAAAGTAAAACACAAAGACATTATATCATCAAGTGACAATTCTTCAGATGAGGATAAACTGAAAATTGCTGATGATGGACATTCCAAGAACAGCAACAGCGATTCAGATGAAGACCCAGATGAGAGGCCCAACAGACATGCCACATCCGAGAGTGACTCAGAGGACATGTATGGCAGCAAGGTAGGCAGTTCCCGGAGGTTGGCAGACAGGAGTCCGATGAGGATTCCGATAGTGACTAGCCCTCCAGAATGAGAAGGCTCTCCAGCTTTGAGCAGTTGTACATTGAGTCTGCGTAGTCTCAGAGAAGTCCCTCTGAAGGGTTAGAGAATGAGAATGATTCACCTGCTTTCTCCAAGAGCATAGTCAGACCACGAATCAGAGCAGGGCTCTGACAGTGAGGTTTCTGGCCAACGCTCTGGAAATGAATCATAATGAGACGGCCCAAATAATGAGGCCTCATACTGAGGCTCAGAACACAGATCAGGCGATAGCAACTAGGTTTACTTTATCCGATTCCATGGGGATTGGAGGAGCTGTATATACATAAAATCTGTGATAAAAAAGAAAAACAAAACAAATAAACCAGAACAAAAAAACAATAAAAGAGAAATGATAATTTGAAATATTTGCTTCTCTTAGACCATTTTCTCCATAACATATTTAGCAGTCTGTCAACTAATAATAGTAACACGACACACAACTGAAATAATTTGTAGTCAGTATAGAGTTAGCCAAACTAGCATATGTGTAGTGGTAAATAACACTATTTACAAGGAGACCATCCTATACTCAGAGAAATTCTATACAGAATTCCAGCCTCGATGCATGCTAGGAAATATGATTTTACCTTAAATCATAGAAATTTAAACAACTCTCTTAGCCTTTGCCTACTATTCTTCATGCTGTCATCTTGTAATGTGTATTGCATGAGAGTCAGTTGGGGATGCTGTTTCTTATTTCAGTTCCTAAATGCTGAGATAGTGGACCTGGGTCACCATGTTCAGAGTCCATCTTTTCTTAAATGGTTAAAAATCACTGATAGCAGATTTTGTTTGCTTTAAAATTTGTGGTTTATTTTGAACAACAACTTGTTAAGTCAAACTACACATATAGCTTATAATGTAATAAAATGGTCAATAAACAATTGTAGTCAAGAGGAATCAGAATAATTTTGTATTTTTAATGCTATCTCTATATCATTGTTAAGATTCATTCATAGACAGGGAAAGAAACTAAGTGTGTATTAGCTTTGTGTTCTGATTATGTATTTAGATATATTTGGGTATACATAGACAACATATATCATTTGATTAGTTACAAGAAGAAACATTCTTTGTACCCCTTTTAAATGATAAGATCTCATAGTGTGAGACTTATCTACAGTGATACATTCTGGACAGTGATTGCATTATAAACAATGGAGATAGACTACACAACTCATAACTTGTTTATCTACCAAAATGTTTACAATTATTAAACCTTAGCAACCTCTCACATTTTAGTCTCTGAGCCTCAGCAAATGCACCATTTTTTGTTTCTATGACTTTGATTACTGTTGGTATTTGTAGTTAAATTATGCAATTATCTTTTTTATTTCATTCAGTACAACATTTTTCAGATACATTATAGCAAATGGCAAGATATTTTTCCATTCTCCTCTTGTCTTCTCCTTCTCCTTCTTCTCTTCTACTTCCTTCTCCTTTCAACTTTGCATCTATTTTTTTCTGTTTTACTTATTATATTCTTTTTTTCCGATTTTTTTTTTGGTTCTTTTTTTCGGAGCTGGGGATCGAACCCAGGGCCTTGCGCTTCCTAGGTAAGCGCTCTACCACTGAGCTAAATCCCCAGCCCCTTTTTCTGATTTTTAACTTAAGATTTTTCTTCACAAAGTTCTGAGGAAGTAGATGAGGTTACAATTGAATATTTGTGTGTGGCATCATGTGGCTTATAATGAATTTTTGTACTGAGTAGTAGCTATAGGCATTTCATGTGAAAACTAAATACTATTAAATGGACTTATGTAATACATTTTATTTACATATTCATGTGTCAATGGACAGGACATAGTTTCATCAAAATTTAATAAGAGACTATATAAATTTTGTGCACTTGTGGTTGTTTTTGATTTTGGTTTTTTATTTGTCTATTTTGTTTTCTCTTTTTATTAGTTAATTAATTTAATTATTTACTTTATACTCCAGTATCAGCACATTTTTTTCAAGATAGAAAATGTGTAGTTGGGTGAAGAGAAATCTTGACTAAGTTGGAGGAAAGAAAGAGTATGATTTAAAACACACACACACACACACACAAACACACACATATATACATATATATATATATGTAATAATATATGTGGTGGTAAAATAAAAATGTAAACATATGTGAAAAGTTAATATTTTATCTGAGAATACATTAGTTTTCACTTTTCTAGTCACTATTTTACGTAAATGTGTCTCAGTTGATTCATATGCATATAGAAAAACACAATAGCACTTTAGTAGTACATGCAATGGTAAATTTCAACAAACTCTATTAATCTTTAACACTTGCCAGAGAATATTTAAATAACTTAGATACATAATATATAGTAGATTATCAGAATGCAATACCATGGTACTTGTTTTTTACTAACTTCAATTTGTTCTTTAAGATCAAGTGTAAATAATAGCATTTAGAATTGGGAAGCATATAGATAAATAACTATAGTATAGTCTTTAAACAAACAATAAATGAAGAAGTCATACCTGTTTCTGGGAAGCTTTGTATGACACTGAACCCATTACTGAATTCCAATGACTCCAGAAACTAACCTTTTTAAGGTGTAGGAATTGGGATATTTAAAATATTTTCCTAGTTTTAGAGTAATGATTAAGTAGACAGATATCAGTGGATAGTCTCTAGTTCAAAGAAAGTAAGAATAAAAGAAAGACATGAAAAAAGTAGGAAAGGTATAACAGATATGGAGGAAGGAAAGTCATAAAACAATAACTTTGTTTAGAAAAGTATTATTCTTAATAATTTATACAGGAAAACATAATAGCAAAAGTTGATAAAAAGTGCATGCACTTTAAAATATTCTGTCTCAATTAATTCAACAAGGTCAGAAAAATAAATTTTTTTAAACCTAATTAAAAGGTACTCTTTACCACATAGAAACAGACATTGAAGTATTTTTCTTAATTAAAACTAAAAGATGTCATGCTTCAAGTTAATTTGGGGGCTTGTTCTACATTGGGTGTAGGACCAGTTGGATTGCAAAACGGTGGTAGGGTCTAGTTGCATTAAAGTTAAAAGTAAGAAGAACTTGAACCCAGAGCTCTTTATGAGGACAAGGAGACTATGGTACCTTTTTTTTTTTTTTGCTATATGAACATAACATTAATTATACATATAGAAAAGGATAATCCTCAACTCTTATCTGAGAAGCATCTTCTTCCTGAAATGACAATGAACATAGTGTTGTTGATATGCAGAGAATAAAGAATTGTGGCTTGCTCAACACTAAGAGGGCCATCTATGTCATATCTTTCTTTTCAAGTTTGAATAAACTCCATGAAAGGAGGCATGGAAAATTTGTAAGATTCAGAAGAGGTAGATGACTATAGTCAAACTGTTTTTTGGATATACCAAGAAAGTTGTACATATTAACTGACAGAAGTTGTGTCAGTGTGCACAATACCTATATAAGAGCCATCCAATTGGTGGCCTATGAGAGAGGAGGAATCAATTTGCTTCAGGAACATACTGTCTGATATGTTACTTGTGCTCCAGCTGATGACCTAAACCTCGAGTACAAAGAATAAATGTATAACTAAAACATTTCCATGGGTTTGAGAATAAAGAAAAGAACAAATAATGTTTTGAGAAAAAGTGGTGAGGGAGTAAAGAGAAATTGGAGAGGATGTCACGTGACATGTGTGAACAAAATACATTGCATGTCTATGACATTATCATTTGATTAAAGTAATCTAATGGTTTGTAAGTTGAAAGACAGATCTGTTAGGGACATATAGAAGGATTTGGAAGAATGGGACTGGGGAGGGGTTTGATCAAAAGATTATGTACATGTATGATATTCTTATAAAATATTTTATAAAAAGATGATAAAATATAGAAATAATGAAGATTTCAACAAGGAATAAAATGACTAGAGGACTGTTCCTTACACTTGCAGCACTTGTCAATTATTAAAAATTGATTTCCGAGTGTTTTCGTCAAAACAAACTCATGATATTATTAAAGTAATAATTAAGCAATTTTTTCAAGTGAGCAGATGTTTTTATTTTTTTCTTATAATAATATTTACAGTAAGCTTTTGAGATACTAATGTATTTATGGAAGAAAATCAAATATATATAAAAATATATCCTGGACTTGTAGTAGGGACCTATAATGACTGCCCTCTGAAAGACCCAAAAAGCAGCTATAAGAGTCAGATGCAGATATTTGCTCCCAACTAATGAACAGAAGCTGCTGACCGCTCTGGTTGAATTAGGGAAAAGCTGGAAGAAACTGAGGAGGAGGGTGACCCTGTATGAAGACTAGCAGTCACAATTAACCTGGTCCCATGAGATCTCTTAGACACTGGATCTACAACCAGGCAGCATATAATATACGGTCCCCAACACACATCCAGCAGAAGACTGGCGGGTCTGTGTTCAGTCACTGTAGAAGCACCTAGCCCGTAAAAGACTGGAGGCTCCATGAAGTTCAGAGGTCTGGAGAGGTGTGAGGGGTGGGACATCCTCATGGAGACAGGGAGTGTGGAGGAAGTATGGGATGTGGAACAGTCAGAGGGTGGACTAAGAGGGGAATAAAAGTCTGGAGTGTGAAAAAAGAAGAAAAATAATAACAAAAAAGCAAAAAGAAACAATTGTCTAAAATGTACATGTGTATTTGATGTTGCAAGTTATCTATTCTGTGGTCATCTATCCTGATTTTGAAAACTGATTTTACATGTTTAGTAAAAAAAATGTTATATAGTATAAGATATTCACAGATACTGATTTTTGTCCAATTATACGTTCTGTTAAATGTGTGTGTGCATGTATGTATGTGTGTGCGTGTGTGTGTATGTGTGTATATGTGTGTGTATTTGTGTATATGAATATACACATATAGATGTGGATAGAGGCCAAAATCCATATTATATTTAAATATTTACATATTCAACAATGTATTTTTTATATGCGCAATTAGCTAAGCATGATGTGAAAATATAAAGGTAAAGAATATACATGATTTTATCCAACTTGATTCCAGCATGAGATGAATTATGTTAAGAGTATGCAATAAATGAGTTTACTAGAGATTATTCTGTAATCTGCAGAAGTATAAGGAAATACGTTATTCCATTTGGTTATAAAATAAGGAATGTTTTACTCTTGTTAAGGTATATGAATTAAACCCAAAGATATTAAACAAAAATTGACATAATGCAAACTGGGTTGGGGATTTAGCTCAGTGGTAGAGCGCTTGCCTAGCAACCGCAAGGCCCTGGGTTCGGTTCCCAGCTCCGAAAAAAAAAAAAAGAAAAAAAAAAAGAGTTTGACATAATGCAATCTGAAAGAGCGATGCATACCTAACAAAAGCCAGTGTTGTCCTGCACTAACAGAAACTAAAAGGCGATGCATGTCAAATCGCTCTAGTTGTTGGGGAAGGGAATACAAAAAGTCTTCTTCAAAGCCAGTGTGGGTCATACATTGACAGTGTGCTTTGTTGTCATCCAGAGCTTGAAAGTAAAATCCTATGGTTTTTCTAAGCAGGAAGAACTGACTTGGAAACCTCCTTCAGGAAGAATGACATTCATAGTATTGTCTGGCACTACGTAAGTGGGTAATTCTACCAATGAAGCCTATGGAATATAATAACAACTGTCCCACAAAGGTATCACTAATTATAAAATAACCGTCATTTCTATCTTGGGGAGTAACCAACAGCTGCATAATTGGCATGCAGGCCACTCAATATGAGGAGATTCGTGGCTGCTACGGTAAGTATAGCCATTGGGTAATGCTGTGTACCCAGGAGAAAAACTCTTACCTCAAATGTCTAGGGTTTATATTGGATCTGTTGATCTGGAATACATTTCCTCCTGCTTGCACAGTAAGCCTTTTACACCCTGAGTCATCTTTCTAGATGAGTAATATGACAACTCTTATTTTCAGTGACGAGTGGAAAATATCTGACCACTTCTTAAACAGGTCCTCCAATGCAGAAACAATGCAGGCCAATACATAAAGAATTCAAGCAACAAAATATTTTCTATTTTGTGACAGATATTTCACTTTCAAAAATAAAATGCAAGCAGCTCCCATAAAAGGAGGTTAGCTGTGTTAAGGCTTTTATACATGCATTGATTTATATTTATTTATTTGGTTGGTTAGTCATTAATCATAGTCACATTTTCATTTCTGAGTCCCACAAGTGAGCTATTTCGTTCCTCTGTCCCAGTTGTAAAAGAAAATCAAGGAGAGACTGAAATAACATCACAATTTATGGATTCCAATTCTATTCAGAAAAGCATTTTGTCATTTATTTCTAAACACCTTAAAAGGCATTTACATCTTCAGTGATACCCAAGGTCATTGCATCTCTGCAGGCTGTTTGGGACGGGATTTTCACGAGTCTGACAGCATCGGACATAACACTGAAGCTAACACCTCAATAGCATAATTTGGAGTGTTAATTGGGAAGGACCTATCTGCCCTTGTGATTTCTGCTCTCTAGGAAATGGTGACAAGATGTCCCATCTTTCCTTCTGAAGGTTGCTAGACAGAAAAGCACTAGGGATCCACTGAAATAGAAAGTGAGAGGACAGGAAGCTGAAGAATAATTCTGATGATTTGGGGGGACTGTACAGCTTCTGAAAATTAGAGCAAAATAACCAGAGAACAATTTACTAGCTTCTAAGGGGCTGCGACTTCAGAAGAAACTCAGAAGAAACATTCTGAAGATAGCTTTAACAGAAAATTCTAAAGTAACAAAAGTAATAGGACTTGGAGCTGATTAAAAGGCAGAAACTATGACAATAAAATCAACTGAATTTGCACTTTTCTGTATTTTCAACATAATTAAGTATAATTAAATAAATAGAATGACAATCAATACTCTAAGGTCTCTCTAAATAATATTTAAAAACGTCTTAAATTCTGTGAAGGTGTTTGCTATTATCCCATTTTTTTTTCTGAAAAAAATAGTACAAGTAAATTTGCTATCTTTTGCCACATCACTACTAGAAGGTGATGTAAGATGTTAGAATGATTCATATGAGAATAACAAGGATGCAGATTTCTAATGCAAGAACAGAGAAGCGATTAATGAAATTTTGCAAAGTTCCTTCTTTAGGAAAATGCACATGAAATTTGAATCAATCTTTAATTTGTATTAAAATGTTGTGTGTGCATGTGCATGGTATGTACGGATGTGTGGTTTTCTGGATGCACATGTGGGTTTGGTACATTTAGACATATATAACCATGTACATATAAGGATATTCATTGGTGTTTGTACATGTGTGAAATCCAGTTGTTCATGTGGTGTCTGGTGTCTTTTATTGCTCTCTATCTTATTTCTTCACACACACACGCACACACACACACACACACACACACACACACACACTAGCGTTCGGTATGGTTATATGAGTGAGCTTCATTTGTATTCCATCTTGAAGATGAACTATATTGTATAAGTAATTTCACGATGACAAATACAGATCATTTTCTGAGCGGTGTTCATTTCCTGAGATCCTGACTTCTCAAAGGCCCAGTCAAGAAGATCATCTTTTATTATATCCTATACTGAGGAAACTGTTGTCATCTAAACCAGGGAAGTGCAGGAGATTATCTTTGAGATTCTATAACATGATCTGCAGTAAACAGAATATATGTGTCTGTAGAAGAGGTTTCTAAGCAAACCAAGGGAGCAATAAGACACTAGGGAAACTGCCCTCTTTTCAGATATATAAATCTTTCAGCTTTTTAAGACAGTAGGGTGTTGGTTACGTGGTTGGTTTACAAAGGAAACTGGAGAAACCACAAATAATATTCAGAATAGAAACCCAAAGAAATATGAACCATGGCATTTATGCCTCCAAACATTTTTCAATCCATACAGACAGTGTGTTAAAAGAGTAAATGTTTGCTTCTTACGCAGGAAGAATTAATTTGTTTCAATCACAGGCTTTGAAAAATGAAAACGGACATTGACAACGTTTTTTCTTGTAAGAATCCTATCATTGCTGACTACTAAAAAAGATTTAGAAAATTATTCCTGCCAGTCTTAAATTTTTATAGATGTTTCTAAAATGTTCATTTAGCTCACCTCTGGTAACAGACTGTGCAAAATGATTTATGAATGGAGCTGATTTCCATTCTTCTGATGGGTGCTTTATTCGCTTAATGATCACTGGCAAGTGGCAGAAACCATAAAAATTCAAGTGTCACTAACAAGACTTCTTAGCTCTTACACTGTAAAATATAATGTGTGAAATTTTCTTTGAAGACGTAAACTCTTTGAAAATAGCTACAAGAAAATGGAACATACTAAGTAAACAGTCTCACATTTCTCTGGGTTAGTATTGTATAAGTTAGCTGTTTCATAAAAAAAATTGCATTCTCATCATGGTAATCAATGTGAATAAAATCCAGGATAAAAGATATATTAATGATGGATAATACACTAAATTTTATTCAAACATAAAATATATCACTTGACAACTAAAACATCACCATCTACAAAGCTGTGTGGAAAGGTGAGTGTAATAACGATGTACTTGCTGATTCTTTACTTCTTGTAAAAGTGAATACTATACAATACAATGGATGTAGGAGAGTTTGTTTAGGTTCTGTTCCAGTTATCTTAAGTTCAGATAGTGTAATCAATTTAAGGTTGGAATAGATTCATTGTATCCCAAATAAAAGTTTTCTGGTTTCTATGGGTGCTTTGGGGTGTGTGTGTGTGTGTGTGTGTGTGTGTGTGTGTGTGTGTGTTTGTGTGTGTGTGTGTGTGTGTGTGTTTGTGTGTGTTGTAAGGCTCGAGAAGAGCCCCCAAGCCCTATGTCCCAGATGTCCCACTCACAGAAACACAGAGACGGAGATTGAAGCAATAAGCAAGAGGTTTAATGATCCAGTGCACTGGGGTGGTCCTGTAATAGAGAGAGGCAACCCTGAAGAAAAAAGGCACACACTCTTTAAACTTTTTCAGGGTATAGGCTTTAGGTTATAGAAAGAGTTGGTTATTTCTCATTGGCGGGGCTTATTATGTTTTGAATTCATCGGTGACCACCTATTTTCCTTTGAATTCATTGGAGGCCCTTGGGGGGGGGAGGCATCTCTGTAAACAGGATGGAGGGTCCTGCCCTTACTGTGGTTGGGACACTTCCTGAATAGGGGGTTTACTCAGAAAATTCTTGTGAAACTCCCTGGCCTCAAGCTTATCAGGAAGTCCCAGTCACCAGATGTTTTCTGCTTGGTTCCCACATTCCATAGTGTGTGTGTGTGTGTGTGTGTGTGTGTGTGTGTGTGTGTGTGTGTGTGTTTAACTTCAAGGATTTGAGTGTTGACTTTTACAAAGTTGGTTTTGAGAAGTTGTCAAACTTAGTTCTTTCTAAGTGATTCTGGTGGACATAGTGACAAAGCTGCTGGTTGGTATCATTCGTCAGAATGACAAAATATGATGTATTAACAAAGTTAGACATGTGCCTCTGTATTCTAAGAAGTAAGAGTAATGGGCTAGCATAAAGTTTCTATTACCTCATGAATTTCTATAAACTGAGACCCAGTAAATGAGGCATGCTGTACGTTTAATTCAGATAAATGTTCAGTGGACTATATATCTCACTCAAAATATCCACCCTTATCATTTATCAAATGTACTTGTCAATTGGTTGAATATCTATTTCCTGCAAGAGATTATCATTCCTTAAAATATAAACTTTTTCTCCTTTAGTTCAATGTTTACTGTTCATGGTGAATGTAATCAATGAATCATACTAGCTGACATTACCACACATAGTTTAATGTGGGAATATAATTAGATTTATAGCTGTTTTTCTTTGCAATTGTATATCAGAGCACCAATTTTCTATTACATTCCAAAATGCTTTCTATGTTTAGAAAGATTTTCAAATCTTGAAAACATTTCGATACTACCTGTGTATTTTAATAACATAATGTTTTGAGCCTAGTTTCAACCATACTCATAAAAGTTAAGTTGGTATTTAATACTGATAATTTATTGTGGAGTGGCACAAAGAGTGGTGTATGCTTATCAAGTCTTTCCACCTTTATTACATTATCAGTGGAATAAGTATATAAAAGATCTGAAACAATTGGAAAACAAAACACATCGTGAACAAGCATAAGTGATAGAAGCCTGAAGCCTTTCTCTGAGCCACTTTAATTTTTATCTGCTATAACCTGTGACATATGTCATATGTGATTCTTTTTGTATGTTGTATATTTTAATGCACTCATTAATAAATAAACATTTGCATTATGCATTAGGTTTTCTATTGCTGTGACAAACACACACACACACACATACACACACACATACACACACACACACACACACAAATAGTTGTAACTGAAATGTTCATTTTTCCATTACCCAAGGTGGTTGGAATAGAAATTCAAGCAGGAAAGTAACCTGGATGCATTTTCTGATAGAGACCATGGAGGGATATTCCTTACTGGCTTGTTCTTCGTGGCTTGCTTAGCCTGTTCTTGTATAGAAGCCAGAAGCACCAGTCAAAAACTGGCATCATCCACATATCATAGGCCCTCTTACATCAATCACTAATTAAGAAAATATTCTATAAGCTTGCTCACAGGCTGATTTGTTGGAGGCATTTTCTCAAGTAGGGGTCCAACCTTCTAGGTGACTCCAGATTATACCTCACTGACAGAAACACTTTCAACATAGATTGTTATTACCTTGCAACACAGATTGTTAAGATCATTTTACCAACAGGTATTGGCTAGCAATTGAGCTTGGAAAATTTTTCACGTAACCTGGGACAGATGATGGGTATGTTAAAAGGCTTAAAACATAAGAAACTACTTGAAAGTGAATTGCATTGTGTATGTTCAGTCTTATCTTGATAGGACTTGAAATCATCTATGAGGTGCTTCACCAAATATCTTACCCTTTCTTTGTAAGCATTTGCTGTGTTTTACTTAACCTTTTATATCCTGTAGCAATATATACATAGCAGATGGCAATTTAGTATTTCTGATAAACTAATGAATAGAAATATGAAATTGACCTTCCACCTTGTAACATACAGAGGTTCATTCCCCTCTGTAGTTCTATCTCAGCCCTATTTCAGTTGTGATTACACATAGATACACCTATCATCATCGACAATGCTCTATTTAGTTGACCATTTTCTGCATGCTTTTTCACTTTAATCCATGTTGACAACAAGCCCACTAAAGCAGTACAGGGAGGAAGCAAAGATGTGCTTACCACTACAGTGTAAACAGATTGCAGTGGGACATGCTCAACGATTTCAGCATCTGCAAGCTCTAGTAGGTAACTCAAATTAATTTTATCCCATTCTTATTCAAAATGTATATCATTCTTTTCCTTAAATATTTTGTTCTTTGTAAGCACCTAGAGTCCTGCAATAATAATCTCGTTGTTTTGCGTTTTTCCTCTCTATCAAGTTCTTTTTCAGAAAGTTTGGTTGACTTTTGAGTTACTTTTTCAGTATGGATAAGATAGGAAATTTTGTCAAAAACTAATCATCCAACACTGATATGTTTTCTGAATAAGACAGAGTTCATGATTATATGATCATAAAACTAATTTTCAAGTAATAAAGCAGAATAGGATGACATTGGATATATAACAGAGTGACCAATACATTTTACAATCAAAGTAAGCAAAAATGAATATTGCACATTCAGAAAAATTTGAGAACATTACTGCCAAAGTCGTAATATTATTTCCCCTTATACATTTTAATATTGTTTGCCACTGCTCTCAGCTCCCTGTAGCACACAATTTCTAACTAGCCCTCAGCTTTTAAGGTAACATCTTAGGATTTCAATTATAGCATCTTTTTACTTGTTCACCCACAGACAACAAGATAACTAACTGACCTTAGTTGTTTGAAGTATACTTGTACTTTTTATATTTACACACTATGTCAATGGTTCATTATACTATGCTACAAGAAGAGCTGTTGTGAAATGAATGCATTAATCATTTTACAAGTTTATATTTTTAAAATATATACTTCACATGTGCATGTACATATACAGATGACATATGATTAAAATAAACAAGTAGCAGAATAAGTGGAATTTGTTTCTTCAATTAATAATAGAAATTTAGTACCTGTTTTACATAACCATGTATTCCTATATTAGCAGAGAAATCAGCAACATAGATTTTTAAAATTTTGAAACATGGATAGCCCATTTATCTTTCTTAAAGCAATTGTGTGTTAGTGGGTCTTTGTCTAAAGATTGGTATCCTCCATCAATCTCTTTTTGATAAGATTGTTTACCTGTTTATGGATGTCTCCATTATTGTGGTTACAATCCATTTTCCTTTTGATTTCAGATAGTAGAAAACTAAGCTTTGTTTAGATGTACGTTTACTGTCACATTTCAAGGTCACACATATCACAATATGAATTTCTCAGTATAGGGATATAAGGCAATACATTTAAAGGAAGTTTACTACCAGAAAATATTACTCAGCTACTTAAAATTTATTCTGAGAGCCATGAGTAATCATAATTTAGAATCAAATGTTGTGATAAAATAAGCAAAATTGGTTGATGCAGCATTAAAGCTCTATTTCTTTTTTTTTTCTTTTTTTCGGAGCTGGGGACCGAACCCAGGGCCTTGAGCTTGCTAGGCAAGAACTCTAACACTGAGCTAAATCCCCAACTCACAAAGCTCTATTTCTAGTTTGTGGAATTTGCATATTTTATACAATAATTGGTGAATTGTTTAAAATTTTATTGCATACATTCTGTGTGTCTGTCACTCTCCATCTCTGTCTCTGTCTCTCTCTGTCTTCTCTGTCTCTCTCTGTCTCTCTCTCCCTTCTTCCTTCTCTCTCTCTCTCTCTCTCTGTGAGTGTCTCTCTGTGTGTGTGTGTGTGTGTGTGTGTGTGTGTGTGTGTGTGTGGTGTGTAATTCCAGAATCAAGGGGCATCAAGACTTCACATGACAAAGAACCTCTTCTCTCCCTAATTATGGACAAGGCTATCTTCTTTTTTTTTGGGGGGGGGGATGTTATTTTTTTTATTAACTTGAGTATTTCTTATATACATTTCGAGTGTTATTCCCTTTCCCGGTTTCCGGGCAAACATTCCCCTCCCCCCTCCCCTTCCTTATGAGTGTTCCCCTCCCCACCCTCCCCCCATTGCCGCCCTCCCCCCAACAGTCTAGTTTACTGGGGGTTCAGTTTTAGCAGGACAGGGCTTCCCCTTCCACTGGTGCTCTTACTAGGATATTCATTGCTACCTATGAGGTCAGAGTCCAAGGTCAGTCCATGTATAGACTTAAGGTAGTGGCTTAGTCCCTGGAAGCTCTGGTTGCTTGGTATTTTTGTACATATGGGGTCTCGAGCCCCTTCAAGCTCTTCCAGTTCTTTCTCTGATTCCTTCAACGGGGGTCCTATTCTCAATTCAGTGGTTTGCTGCTGGCATTCGACTCTGTATTTGCTGTATTCTGGCTGTGTCTCTCAGGAGCGATCTACATCTGGCTCCTGTCAGCCTGCACTTCTTTGCTTCATCCATCTTGTCTAATTGGGTGGCTGTATATGTATGGACCACATGTGGGGCAGGCTCTGAAGGTGTTCCTTCAGTCTCTGTTTTAATCTTTGCCTCTCTGTTCCCTGACAAGGGTATTCTTGTTCCCCTTTTAAAGAAGGAGTGAAGCATTCACATTTGATCATCCGTCTTGAGTTTCGTTTGTTCTAGGGATCTAGGGTAATTCAAGCATTTGGGCTAATAGCCACTTATCAATGAGTGCATACCATGTGTGTCTTTCTGTGATTGGGTTAGCTCACTCAGGATGATATTTTCCAGTTCCAACCATTTGCCTATGAATTTCATAAAGTCATCGTTTTTGATGGCTGAGTAATATTCCATTGTGTAGATGTACCACATTTTCTGTATCCATTCCTCTGTTGAAGGGCATCTGGGTTCTTTCCAGCTTCTGGCTATTATAAATAAGGCTGCGATGAACATAGTGGAGCACGTGTCTTTTTTATATGTTAGGGCATCTTTTGGGTATATGCCCAAGAGAGGTATAGCTGGATCCTCAGGCAGTTCAATGTCCAAATTTCTGAGGAACCTCCAGACTGATTTCCAGAATGGTTGTATCAGTCTGCAACCCCACCAACAATGGAGGAGTGTTCCTCTTTCTCCACATCCTCTCCAGCATCTGCTGTCACCTGAGTTTTTGATCTTAGCCATTCTCACTGGTGTGAGGTGAAATCTCAGGGTTGTTTTGATTTGCATTTCCCTTATGACTAAAGATGTTGAACATTTCTTTAGGTGTTTCTCAGCCATTCGGCATTCCTCAGCTGTGAATTCTTTGTTTAGCTCTGAGCCCCATTTTTTAATAGGGTTATTTGTCTCCCTGTTGTCTAACTTCTTGAGTTCTTTGTATATTTTGGATATAAGGCCTCTATCTGTTGTAGGATTGGTAAACAAAGCTATCTTCTGCTACACGTACAGATGGAGCTACCAGTCACTCCATGTGAACACTTTTGTTGGTGGATTAGTCCCTGAGAACTCTGCGGTGTCTGGCTGATTGATATTGTTCTTCCTATGGGGTTGCAAACCCCTTCAGCTCCTTCAGTCCTTTCTATAACTCCTGCATTGGGGACTCTATTCTCACCCAAGTGGTTGGCTGCAATCATCTGCCTCTGTATTTGACAGGTTCTTGCAAAGCCTCTTGGGTAACAGCTATATCAGGCTCCTGTCAGCATGCCCTTCTTGGCATCCTCAATAGTCTCTGGGTTTGGTGACTGTATATGTGATGAATCCCAAGGAGGGCAGTCTGTGGATAGCCTTTCCTTCAGTCTCTGTTCCATATTTTGTCTCCATGTTCCCTCCTGTGAGTATTTTTGTTCCCCCTTTTAAGAAGAATATAAGCATCCACACTTTGATCTTCCTTCTTCTTGAGATTCATGTGGTCAATAAATTATATCTTGGATATTCCAAGTTTTGGGGCTAATATCCACTTATCAGTGAGTGCATACCATGTGTATTCTTTTGTGTTTGGGTTACTTCAATCAGGATGATATTTTCTACTCCAGCCTTAGGCCTAAGAGTTTCATCAACTCATAGTTTTTAATAGTTGAATAGTACTCCATTGTGTAAATGTACAACAATTTCTGTATTCATTCCTCCTTTGAAGGACATCTGGGTTCTTTGCATCTTCTGGCTATTATATAAATAAGGCTGCTATGAACATAGAGGAACATGTGCCCTTGTTATATGTTGGAACATCTTTTGGTTACATGCCCAGGAAAGTTATAACTAAGTCCTCAGGTGGTACTGTGTCCACTTTTCAGAAGAGCCATAGTACTGATTTCCAGAGTGGATGTACCAGCTTACAATCACACCAATAATCAAGGACTGTTACTCTTTCTACACATCCTCTCCAGCATCTGCTGTCATCTGAGTTTTTGATCTTAGCCATTTTGATTGGTGTGAACTGGAATCTCAGGATTGTTTTGATTTGCATTTCCCTAATGACTAAGGATGTTGAACATTTCTTTAGGTGCTTCTATGCTGTTCAATATTCCTCAATTGAGATGGCAACAGTCGCAATCTTAAATTTTCTTTTGATACCAAAAATATTACTTTGTTGTGGTAAAAAAAAAGTGTCATTACTGGTTCCTGAGTTAACCTGGTGGTTGCTCTCTTGCTAGTTCTGGCTCTATCTGTCCATAGGAACTATCACTAATTTATCTCAGGAGCTCCACATTGCCCCAAGTACTCTCAAGCACTCTCTGACCTAGGCGGTCTGCAGGCCTTTCCAGCGTGACACCTTGCCACTCTGATCTGTAGTGTTAGTCCTGGCACCCGTAGGGCCAATGAAACTAACCATAATTTATATCTAATTACTATCTTTCCCAACAGCTCTCTGCTACTCAGTTGGTCTGCAAGCCATTCCAGCATGGCACCTTGCCAAGCTGCTTTGCTTTAATTCACAGTTCCCATAGCGGGTTGTCAACATGCCAGATTGACACATCCCAATTCAGAGGAGGGCCATCACACCCTCTCTTGAACTCCATTAAGTCACCACATGAAAGAACACACCATAAATAACCTCCGATCCAATTGAGAAGATATAATTTGCCCATCTAGATAGCACATAATTCTGTACACACCCATTCCTTAAAAATATTCATATCAACCTGTATCTATATGCAGAGAAGAATCTTAACATCAGCCACCGTGTTCTCCTAGCTCCTTCTCTCCTTGCTCTGGTTCCTTCTCTATCTAAAACTTTTCTTCCACCCATCTGTCCTTCAGATCCAGTCACAGCCTTGTTCTATCCTGTACCTGCCTTCCTGCATAAAAACATCAACCAACACTGCTTGATTACTTTACTTTTCAATTACTTAATATTTTCATCATTACATTTGCTGTGGTCTTTTTGAAAGTATTTTCTGAATTACAAATAAGAATTGATGTCCCATGCCAGCTCAGATTTATGATCTGGCAGACCTGTGTTTTAGTACTTACAGCATGAAATTTTAAAACATTCTTATTTTTGTAAATATATTATTTTTCATTCTTTTAAAACTTGCTTAATCATATATAACAGAATTGAGCAAATATGAATAGAATTTCTTTTTTTAAAGAGTTATTTATTTATTATGTATAAGTCACTGTAGTTGTCTTCAGACACACCAGAAGAGGGCATCCAATCTCGTTACAGATGGTTGTGAGCCACCATGTGGTTGCTGGGATTTCAACACAGGACCTCTGGAAGAGCAATCAGTGCTCTTAACCTCTGAGCCACATCTCCAGCCCCATGAATAAAATTTTTTAACAGGTCTTCCTAATATCAGTGCATCTTCCTAAAACAGTACTATGGAAGAACAAGAATATTTTAAAAATGTAAATGTATCTTTATATCAAAACAGGAAAGTGGACCAATATAACTTCAGTACTATTTGGTACCTGTTCTGATAAAACCAGGACTGACTCTTACCTACAGAGGATTCTACCATTCTTATATTTTGCTAAACCTGTCCAATTCCACTTGTTAATTTCACTAAATTAGTAATTCAAGTTAAATATTCTATTTTGAGTTTAGATGCATTCACTTTTTGAAATGGTAATATGTTTGGAAAAAAGATATTATTTTTCCCTGTGTAGATAAGAACTAGATTTTACAATGTCAATACACATGCAAATCCCACAGTCTAGTATTTACTAAACTGTCAGAAGAAAAGGCATACCTTATAATTTGAGGATATGATGGGACAATTTAATCACTAAAATACTCAAGAGAATCTGTCTATAAATATCTTAGTTAATTGCATCTTTCAGCAAACAGAATAATTGCAGTTTACTACTCAAAGCCCTAGAAGACCTTATAAAATAAATCTATTGATGCAAATGCCACTAACAATTTATATTAGTAATATTATTTAAGACAATTTGGATTTATGTAATAAAGATGAACTAGGTCTCTGGAAGACAATTTATGATGTTCATTATTATTTATATGATTTGATTAATTGATATCTAACTTTGTACTGAGTGAAATAAAAGATTTAAATAACAGTTAATATCCATTTGACCCATTAGTAATAGCTGACAATTATTATAAACTCTTTTTTTAAAATTTTTTTTTTATTAACTTGAGTATTTCTTATATTTTTGGTTGTGAGCCTAGCCTTTAACGGCTGAGCCATCTCTCCAGCCCAACTTGAGTATTTCTTATATACATTTCGAGTGTTATTCCCTTTCCCGGTTTCCGGGCAAACCTCCCCCTCCCCCTCCCCTTCCTTATGGGTGTTCCCCTCCCAACCCTCCCCCCATTGCCGCCCTCCCCCCATAGACTTATATGAGAGTGAGAGACGTCAAGACATATTTCAGGATATCAGAACTTTAAGGATAGGTACACACTAAGCACACGTTTACAGACAGATATGTCTATGTAACCGCATAAACATAGGTAACATTAGCTGACTGCATGACCCTTCCATGTTAGGAAAAAACTATAAAGAAGACAGATTTTTTTTTGCTTTTCCTGCCCTTTTTAAATTTTGAATGTGATTTTATGTGAAAAAAATCTTGTCAAAATTTATTTACTTCAAGTTTATATATGAAAGATAAAGAATCAAGATAACAGAAGAGGGGAAGGGAAAAAAGACAAAAGCTAATGCATCACTGGTCTAATAAAAAGTATGTGTGAATAGTTAAACTTAATTCTCTAGCATGTATTTTCAGTCACTTTGTTCTGAAGTGTTAAAACATTACACACTACATTTGACATTTCAAAATATAGATTTTAGAATACTTCATACCATGTCCATAATTTTTCCACATTCATCTAATTACTTCATTTTAATTCTCTTCTAATAATGACAAATCTACATGTTCTGTCTTCAGCATCATTCATTTTATCTCCAGATGTAGATCATGATAGTAATTAATCTCTACATTAGTTCCATTTTTGTCACCATTATATTTTTGAGAAATGACTGATAACATAAATTTTAAATATTGTATACACAGAATATGTTAAAGTGACCCTTCATGTAACACATCAATTAGATTTTTTAAGGCAGTGCAAGAGGAACCTAGAAGTACATCACACACCAGAGCAGGGACTGTCAATAATCCAAGCTACCAAATAACTTTAATTCACAGGTGCCAATGGATAATCAAATATATCATATCTCATTATTCCTTTTCAAGGAAAAGCACAGACATTTCTACAAGACATTTTGGGAATGGTCTTAATGATTGATCCAAACATTTTGCATCTCAAAATATGTCGTTCCATGCTCTAATAATGCTACTGAATTTGATAAAAAGAAGACATTTTAAGAGTATAGGGAGACATGAGAGACATATTAGTTATGAAGGAATATATAGTATACTTAAAATGATGACTTACAGGGAGTATAAAACATTAGTTAAAGAAATTGGTGCTGCTAGCAATGCATTACATAAGGAAATAATATATCTTAGGGAAAGATACATCCTGAACTGTATAGCTCCTAAATGTACTATATTGTTTGAGATTGTATTATATGTTCTAGTATGTTTTCATTTATTTAATGTCTGTATTGTTTGTTCTCACTCTCTGTATCCTTCTCTCTGTGCCTCTCTCTCTCTCAGAGTCTCTGTCTATCCCTCCCCCCACTCCTCTCTCTCTCTCTCTCTCTCTCTCTCTCTCTCTCTCTCTCTGTGTGTGTGTGTGTGTGTGTGTGTGTGTGTGTGTGTGTGTGTGTGTGTTTGATTGTGAGGTGTGAATGTGAGGCATGTCATCACTGTGGAGATCAGAAGAGAGCCTGTGATTATCAGTTTCCAGTATTCTATAGACTTATGAAGATTGGACTCAGGAATCAGGCTTGACAATGATCGTCTTTCCTGAGGATTAACAAAATTGCTTGCCCTTGTTTTATTTTTTGATAGATCCCAGAACAACCATATGAACAATGCTAATACCCATGAAAACAACTATATATGAGAGTACTATGAAACCTGTGACCTCATTTATCCCACAAATCATTTCTTAATATAGTTCTATTATCATTCCCTCATACAAATTAAAAAACTAATATGTAAAATGTTGAAAGTTGGAAAATCTCTTCAAATTGTATGGCAATAGATCTTGTAGATTTTTCCATAGTTAATAAACCAAGTCACTTTGCTATTTTGGATTTTGTTACCTCTCAACATAAAATTTCCAAGTCTTAACTTTTAGCTTTACTTGATTCAGCCTTATCTGAGAGAAACCAGTGTATCTTAAAGAATGTAATTCCCATACAATAGAGTAAGACTTTCAAGATGGCCAAGAGGGTAGCTTGTATGCAATATGACTTAGCAGCTTTCAGTCTCCTGTATTTCAATCAACCGGAACTGCACACCTGCACTTACAGTTTCACTCATGTCTGTCAGGTATTAGAGATATGTGTTGATATCTGTTTAATATTAACAACATTTATGCCTCATCTGCAAAAATTTGGACAATACTGTTCTAGAATATAGGGGCGATAGAAGTTTATATTTTTTCATGTTGATTCTGTTCTTATATATAAAAAAAGTGCACTTTAATAATTGGTGGGAAAAGTATATTTATTAATTGGTTTAAACATTTAATTAACAAAGCTTAAATTATTTTTTGAAGCTTAACCATCAAAATAAAACATCAGTATTTATAAGGTATTTACATGTAGCATAGTAAGTGAGTGTTTGCAATTTGGCAATAATTTTAACATTATTTTATTTCAATTTTTAAAATATTTAATAACATTAACATTTACATTACATATACAAATGTGTTTCATCATGTCCTGTTAATGCATATACATGCTGTTTTATTTCTACTTTTTACTTTAATTATTTTGAGAATTTCATAAATTGATAGTGAAATATGACCATAACTTTCTCTGATTTCTCCTCTCCACCTCTCCCATGTCCCACTCCTAACTTTATGACTTGTAAAACCACTAAGTCCAGTTAGTGCTGCCATATGCCAATTCGTGAGGGCCATCCTACCACAAGATGCATGGAAAACCAACCAGTCCTCGAAACAGAATAATCTTCCCTCTCATAGCAACTACCCAACTACCAATATATTTCCTTACCAAGTGCTCAAGTCAGTGGATTATCTACGCCATCGATGTGAGAGTTTGGTTGTCTTCATCTTGTATAGGTCCTGTGCAGGTAATCACAACTGTAGTAAGATTGAGAATTCAATAGTCATGACCAGAAGACTGATAGTATTTCACAGTGCTCCTCCCCATCCTACAGCTCTATGCTACCTCCTCTTCTTCATTGTTCCCTGAACCTTTGCTGGATTTACACAGATATTTAGGGCTGATCACTGCATTTCGCATTTTCATTCTCACTTAATCATTTAACCATCTCTCCATTGACTACTGATGACTACATGGTCGAAAGCTGCCCAGGTCTATGGGGATAAGCATAAATATTTAGAAGGCATGTTGCCAGCACTACTATAAAAATAATAGCTTTTATCCCAGAACCTGTGACCTCCCAAGACATGAAATTTTGACGAATTACAATACCAAGAAGGAAATTTCCTCCTGAGGTCAGGTCTCCAATTCAATGAGAAATGGTTAGAATGGGAAACTGTTCATCTCTATGTTTACTGAAAAGTATGACCAAAGCATATTTTATAAGAATACTTCATATTTACTTCTGAATAATTTTGAACTCATAAATTTTGAAAAACAAGTAAGTTTGACAAAGATCAGGATTTTGCCAAATGCTATGAAGAACAATTACTAATCTAATATTATGGTAATCAGAAGTTTAACATTTTTGTTTGCAGGTTTTTTGGGTATTTAACCCTTATATATTTACTCTGGTTTAAATGGAAAGTTAATATGGAGTTTGGAGAGAAGCAGACTTTTTTTTTCACTTGCAAACGATTCCCCCCCCCCAAAATCTACAATATTAATGACATTACTCCAGCACTGTACACATGACTCTGTTTGCATTTGTCAGTTTTATTGACCTAAAACAGGAATATGAGCAGCAAGGAATCTTTAGAATACTCTAACCTGGTAAGTCTCACTAAGTCTAAAATAGAAACATAGTTGTAAGAAAATAAAGTACTTTTCACTATAACATTTTAAAATGTCAATGAAATATAAATAAAATAAGGGAGAGAGAAAATTAAAATAGACTGGTCTTGGTTGCAAGACCTACATAGTTACAAAATTAATTCTCATATTTGTTTATTATTTATCAGATAGATCTGCATTGCCCAAGTTTAAAAGAATGATGTTTATAAACAAAACTATCTACTACTAAATATATGGCTAATTTAAGAGGTAAAATTATTTATCTCATGCAGAGCTGTCAGGCAAATATTGCATTCAAAGAGTAATTAAAAACACCTAACCATTTTTATGCCTCTTTAGAAAAAAAATAATTGATGTATTTCTCAGGTAAAACTCAGTCCTACAGATTAATGATGTCCAACAGGTATGCAAAAAGTAATACAATTAGAAATAATGAAACTATTCATACTCTATTACAGTGACTGTTAGTGTCAGAAATGAGAAATAGATAATGAATATTGGTAAAAATGAAGGAGGTAATTTCTCAGAGGCTATATGTGTTCGTTATGCTACATGAAATGAAACTCCACAAATCTCAATCACTTATTTCTAAGAGTAAACTGACCTTTACCAAAAGTATTGGTCACAAACTTAACTCAACTTAATACAGAATAATTTTTGTCAGATTAAGGAGTACTCTGTGCCTCCCTGGTGTATTGTCATTTGAAATATAAATTCTACCTGTTAAGTTCTCATGTTAACATTAATTTAATTTATACCTAATTTATTCTTCAGTGTGATGTTGCAGTTTTAAAAATCACAGAGAACAAATGAAAATGACACCACAGAAATAGTTCAAGCAGAATACAAATTACAACACTTTACAAAGGAGCTAACCCCATATATTAGAATATTCAGTGTCATAGTGAGTAAACTCGTGTAGAGCCTTTCATGAATGGGCTACTGGTTAGTTGGTTGGCTATTCCCACAAGTTCTGAGTCACCATTGCTTAATCACATCTTTCAGGCAGGAAGATCAAAGGTTTTATTTCTGGGTTGGTATCCCACTTCTACTATTAGAAGCTTTGCCTACGACATCCAGCTTTAATATTGGCTTTTACATATTTTTGTGACCTGTTCAGTTGAAATCTCTGAAAAACCTTTTCTTATACAAAGGGAAACAAGGAGCAGTGGATGTGAGGGACAAGAGAGATGAGATGGGAGTGGGGGTAACTGGGAGACATGGAGCGAGGGGAAAATGTGGTTGGGATATATTGTATGAGAAAAGCTCAGGTGACAACACATGTTGGAGAGGATGTGGAGAAAGAGGAACACTCCTCCACTACTGATAGGATTGCAAACTGGTACAGCCACTCTGAAAATCAATCTGGAGGTTCCTCAGAAAATTGGAAAAAGATCTACCTGAAGATTAAGCAATACCACTCTTGGGAATATACCCAAAAGATATCCCATCATGCCACAGAGGCACATGTTCCACTATGTTCATAGTGGCCTTGTTTGTGATACCCAGAAGCTAGAAATAACCCAGATGTCCCACAACAAAAGAATGGATAGAATAATTGTGGTTCATTTACACAATGGAATACTACTCAGCTAATAAGAATGAGTACATCCTGAGTTTTCTAGTCAAATGGATGGAACTAGAAAATATCATCCTGAGTGAGATAACTCAGGTCCAAAAGACCTGCATGGTATGTACTCACTAATAAGTGGACACTAGCCAAAAAGATGTTCGGAATACCCAAGGTACAGTCCATACAACTGAAAAAGATTAACAAGCTGAAGGGCCAAAGTGAGGATGCCTGGTCACACTTGGGAGGGAGATGAAAGCAATCACAAGGGGGTAAGGAGGGACCTGGGAGGGAAAGAGGAGGGGTTGGGGGAAGAGGGGAACATGATCTGGTATTGGATAGGGGATAAGGACTGAATCACTGAAGGTCAGCAGGGAGAATGGAAGCAGGCATCCTTGGGAGGTAGGAGGTTGAGGGTTTTCTCCAGAATGTACCAAGAACTGGCAGGAGAGAGACTCTCAGGACTCAAAGGGAAGAACCTTAGGTGAAATGCCCTACAGTGAGAAGAGGGAACTTTTAGAGCCTATTTCCCACCTAAAGCCAGGGCATCAAGTGAGGGATGGGGTTGCCGATATTTCTGGATCCCCAAGAACTATCAGACACTGGATTACCAACCAGGCAGCATACACTAGTTGATATGAGGCCCCCAACACATATAAAACTAAGACTTCTGGGTCGGGCTTCAGTCAGAGAAGATGTACCTAACCCTAAAGAAACTAGAGGTCCCAGAAAGGTCTGAGGTTTCCTGAGGTGGGGATAGGGTATGGGGAGTAGAGTTGGGGTGGGGACATTCATGGAGACACAGGTGGGGAGGAGGTATGGGATGTGGAACAGTCAGAGGGTGGATCAGACGGGGAATAAAATCTGGAGTGTAAAAAAAATTAAATATTAAGAAGGAACATATTTTTAAAAAGAACTGGGCACAGATTTTTAAGGTTCGATCATTTTTTCTCTTAAGTGCTTCACAGCCATTTCAGATTCCTTTGTTCAGAATTCTTTGTTTAGCTTCATACCCCATTTTTAATTATGTTATTTGCTTCCTACCGTTTAACTTCTTGCATTCTTTATATATATTTGGATGTGAGTCCTCTATCAGATGTAGAGTTAATAAAGATATTTGCCCAGTCTTTACTTTGATATTTTATCCCACAGACAATTTCCTTATGTTTACAGAAGCTTTTCAGTTTCATTAGGTCCCATTTATCTATTGAATTTAGAGTCTGAGCCTTTGGTGTTCTATTCAGGAAGTTTCCCCATGCTAACGAGTTTCAGGTTCTTTCCACCTTTCACTTCTATTACATTCAGTGTATCTGGTTTTATGTTGAGGTCCTTAAGCCACATGGACTTGAGCTTTATGCAAGGGGATAAATATTGATCAACTTGAATTCTTCTACATGTAGACTGCCAGTTAGATCTGCACTATTTATTGAAGATGCTTTGGTTTTCTGCTGTATCGTTTTGGCTTCTTTGTCAAAGATCAAGTGTTCATAGTTGTGTGTGATTATTCTGGGTCTTTGATTCTATTCCACTGATCAATCTGCCTTTTTCTGTTCCAATAGAAAGCAATTCTATTAATTGCTTTTACTGCTCAGAATTGTTTTCTCCATCCTTGGTATTTGCTTTTCCATATGAAGGTTATACATGCTCTTTCCATGTCTGTAAAGAACTGGGCTGGAAGTTTGATGGAGATTGCATTGAATCTGTTTATTTTGATCAGATGGGCATTTTCACTATGTTAATCCTATTGATCCATGAGCATGGGAGATATTTCCATCTTTCAATACCATATTCAATTTCTTTCTTCAGAAACTTGAAGATCTGCTCACACACATCTTTCACTTACTTGGTACTATATTTCTGAACAGTATTTTATATTTACATTTATATTATTTAATATCATTTGTGGGAATTGTGAGAGAGATAATCCTGATTTCTTGCTCAGTACATTTATCATTTTTATAAAGGAAGGCTACTGATATTTTAGTTTCTCTTGCATTCATTCAGTATTTCTTAGCTGTAGGAATTCTGTAGTAGAATTTTTGTAATCTCTTATGTATACTATTAGATCATCTGTAAATTGCAACATTTTGACTTTTTCTTTTCCAATTTGTATTCCCTGAATTCCTCAGTTGTCTTATTTCTCTGGCTAGAACTTCACATACTGTATTGAAAAGATACGGAGAATTCAGGTAACACTGTCTTGTTTATAATTTTTAGAGATATTGCTTTAAGATTCCATTTATTTTAATGTCTGCTGTTTACATGCGTTATATTACCTTTATTGTGTTTAGGTATGAACTTTGTATCTCTGATCTCTCCAAGACTTTTAACATGAAAAGTGCTAGATTTTTTTGTCAAAGGAGGTGATGAGGAAGTGAATCATGGGGAGAGGAATAAGATATGGGTAGATTCAAAGAAAGAAGACCAGGAGAGAAAATAGAAATTGACAGGAAAGGGTGGAAGGGGTACAATCTTTAGGATGTGCCAGATGCATTGGATGGGCGATGGTACAGGCAGTCTATGAGGATGATCCTGAGACTCCTTGCATTTGTGCATATGGAACCTGAAATGGCAACCTACTTCTGCCAGGCAGAAATCCCAGTGGAACAGTAAGGACACTAACCCACCAACCAAAATATGACCCAAAATTTGTCTTGCCTGTAAAATGTACAGGTACAAATGAAAACAGAGACTGGGGGAATGACCAAGTATTGACTATCACAACTTGAGATTCATCCCATAGATAATAACCAATACTTGACAGTATTAATAATACTCTCTGAAATGCTTGCAGATAGGAGCCTAGCATAACTGTCCTCTGACAGGATCCATCCAGCAGCTGGCTGAAACAAATGCATAAACACACATCTATAGACTAGAGTTTGGGAATTCTTATGGAAGATTTATGGGAAGGCTTGAAGAAGCCAGAGTGCATAAGGACTCCAAAAGAAGTCCATCAAAGTCAATTATTCTGCACCCTTGGTAGTTCCCAGATTCTGAACTACCAACCATTGAGCATACATGTGCTGTACCTAGGCACCCCACACATATGAATTAGAAGCAGATAGACAGTTTAATCTTCATGTAGGTCTCCCCACCACTGGTGTGGAGCTTACCCTGAATCTGTTGCCAGTCTGTGGACCTGATCCCCCTAACTTTTCTGCCTAGTCTAGCCTCAGTGTGAGAGATTTTTCCCAGTGCTGCATTAGTTTGAAGTGTAGAAATGGATTTGTATCTAGGGGAGACATCTTCCTTTTTAGAGGTAAAGAGGATAAGTAGGGGAAGGACCTTAGGCTGGGGCTGGAATGACACTGAGAGCTGTAATCATGGTATGAGCAGATAAATAAATTAATGGAAAAAAAGTGATTTCTACAGATATGTGAATTAAAGGTATCCATTTCCAGTTCACTCTTCATGTTTGAGATTCAAGATGTGAGTGCTCACATCTCCAATTCAGCTGCCATGCCTGATGCTTCTCCTATGCCTTCCCACCACAATGCACTCTAAACAAGAATAACAGTGAAGCCCAAAATGTATTTTTTTCCTATTTGTTGTTTTTGACAGTGATGCTTTATCACATCAACTGATTTGGAAGTTGATAACAGTCTTCTTGCAGTTGTTCCCATAAGTTGCTTTGGGTGGTTGTTATTTATTACTTCATCGGGAAAATAACTAATACAGAATTTGGTAATGGAAGCAGGTGTTGATCTGAGGAACAAGGTCATTTAGAATTTTTGTTGTTGTTTTTGAAGAAATTGGAAGGCTATAGAAACATTTTAATGCTTTGAGCAGAGATTAATGGTCTTCCTCGTAGGAATATAGTAGTGTTCAGAGTAATTCGGCGCAACTGTGTGAAAAGCCACTTCAAAGGATTATGAAGGAGAACATTATGAGTAACTTTGCTAAAGACTATTCCTATAGTAACTTGGTCAAGGATCTGGATGATTTCTGCCCTTGTCCTAAGAATTTGTCTGAAACTAATTATAAAAAGTATATACTAATTTCTTCAGTGAAGAAAATTTCAAGACCACTATAAATGTGTGGCATGGCTGTAATTTATAACGTTTGTGCAACTCTACAAGGAAAATAAACAATAAAATCATACAAAGAGAAACACATCCTTATTAGAGAAAAATAGGAATAGGAAACTAATTGTTACACCTAAAGAATGTATGTAAATAAAGTCCATGATTGTTAAGAGTATTAACATCATAAATGAAAGGCCTTCTGCTCAAGAATATTAACACCATGACTGTAAGACCTCCTGTTTTGTACAGTAATAAAGGAAGGAATATTCTCAAATGAAGACCAGTTTTGTTTCTATTTTATTTTTAAAGTGAGCACTTACAGATCCTTTTTTTTTGGATTTTTCTTTGTACATTTCAAATGTTATCCCATTTTGCCATTCATAAACCCCTGTCCCATTCCCCCTCACCCTGCTTCTATGAGGGTGTTCCCCTATCCACCCAACCACCCCTTCCTGCCTCCCTGCTCTGACATTCTCCTACACTGGAGCATCGAACCTTGGAAGGACCAAGGGCTTCTTCTCCCATTGATGCCTAAAAAGACTGTAATGTGCTATATATGCAGATAGTGCCATGGGTTTACCCATGTTTACTCTTTGGATGCTGGTTTAGTCCCTGGGTACTCTGGTTAGTTAGTATTATTATTCTTATGGGGTTGCAAACCACTTCAGCTACTTTAATCCTTTCTCTAACTCCTCCATTGGTGACCATGTTCTGAGTTCAATGGTTGTCTGTGAGGATCCACCTGTGCATTTGTCAGGCTCTGACAGAGCCTCTCAGGAGACAGCTATATCACATTTCTGTCAGCATGCACTTCTTGGCATCAGCAATATCGTCTGTGTTTGGTGGCTGTATATTGGCTGTATCCCCAATGGGGCAGTCTTTGGATGACCTTTCTTTCAGTCTCTGCTTCAAACTTTGACTCCATATCTCCTCCTATGAATATTTTTATTCCTCCTTCTAAGAAGGATTGAAACATTCACTTTTTGGTTATCCTTCTTCTTGAGCTTCATGTGGTCTGTGGATTGTATCTTGGGTATTCCAAGCTTTTGGGCTAATATTCACTTATCAGAGAGTGCATATCATGTGTGCATTTTTTGTTTTTGTGATTGGGTTTCCTCACTCAGGATGATATTTTCTAGTTCCACCCATTTGCCTATGAATTTCATGAAGTGATTGTTTTTAATAGCTGAGTAGTAATTCATTGTGTATGTAAATGTATCAAATTTTTTTTATCCATTCCTCTTTTGAGGGACATCTGAATTCTTTCCAGCTTCTGGCTATTATAAATAAGGGTGCTATGAACATAGTTGAGCATGTGTCCTTGTTATATGTTGGAGCATCTTTTGGGTATATGCCCAGGAATGGTGTAACTGAGTCTTGAGTTAGTATGACGTCCAATTTTCTGAGGAACCTCCAGACTGATTTGCAGAGTGGTTGTATCAACTTGCAATCCCACCAAGAGTGGAAAAGTGTTCCTTTTTCTCCATATCCTTGTCACCTGAGATTTTTATCTTAGCCATTCTGACTGTTGTGAAGTAAAAATCTCGGGGTTGTTTTGATTTGGATTTTCCTGATAACTGGGGATATTGAACATTTCTTTAGGTGCTTCTCAGCTATCAGATATTCCTCACTTGAAAATTCTTTGTTTAGCTCTGTATCCCATTTTAATACAGTTATTTGATTCTCCAGAGTCTAAGTTTTTCAGTTCTTTTTATATTGGATATTAGCCCTTTATAAGATGTAGGATTGGTAAGGAATTTTTTCCTGAATCTGTTGGTTGCCCTTTCTTCCCAATGACAGTGTCCTTTGCCTTATAGAAGTTTTGCAATTTTATGAGGTTCCATTTTTCAATTCTTGATCTTAGAGCATGAGCCATTGTTGTTTTGTTCAGGAAATTTTCCCCAGTGCCTTTGTGTTTGAGGCTATTCCCCAATTTTTCTTCTATTAGTTTGAGTGTATCTAGTTTTATATGAAAGTCCTTAATCCACTTGGACTTGAGCTTTGTTCAGGACAATGAGCATGGATTGCTTGCATTCTTCTACAGGCTAACCCCCAACACCAATTTTTGAAAATTCTGTCTTTTTTCCACTGGATGGTTTTAGCTCCTTTGTCAAGATCAAGTGACTACAGGTGTGTGGGTACATTTCTGAGTCTTCAATTTTATTCCATTGATTTACCTGACTTTCTCTGTATCAATATCATACAGGTTTTTTTTGTTTGTTTGTTTGGTTGGTTTTTTTTTTTTAATCATGATTGCTCTATAATAGCTTGAGGTTAGGGATGGTGATTCTCCTGGAAGTTCTTTTATTGTTGATAGTAGTTTTTGCTATCCTCTTCTTCTTTATTTCAAATGAATTTGCAAATTGCTGTTTCTAACTCTATGAAGAACTGACAGTTTGTTTTTAATTTTGAAAGAAAATTTAAGGTAATTGAATAAAAAACAAACACAGAAAATACTGCTGCTAATGTGATTTAGGAGGTCCCGGATCGGGTTGGGGATTTAGCACAGTGGTAGAGAGCTTGCCTAGCAAGCACAAGGCCCTGTGTTCAGTCCCCAGCTCTGGAAAAAAAAGAGAGGTCCCAGATCTATCCCAATATAGAAATTGTGAAGCAGAACTTGGTTACTTTTTTGTGAAGGATGAAATTTAGGGACAGGGTTCATAGATTGTTCTGTGGCTTCAACTAGTCACAGATGATCAAAAGCAGTTAATTTAGAAAATTAGTGTTGATTTCTTTAGTTATTATGAAATTAATGCTAGAGTAACATAAGGGAAAGCCTTCAATGTAAAGAGATAATACTACAAGAATAGGGGTGAAGTTTGAGCAATACATTGAAAATATTAGCAAAAGCTAAATATTTAATGTTAATTTTTCGAAGCTTTTAAAATGGAAACATGGACAAACTAATTTGGTAATATGCACATATCAATGGTAAGCTGCCTATACTTTTACTATTTAATGTACTTCCAAATGTCTTAGTGACAATATATTAAAAATCGGTTAAAATAAGTACAGTTTTGTAACTTAAGATTTATTTTGAAGCAGAAAAACAATATTACCTGACCCTGTCCAATGTTTTCTATATATAAATGTGGTTTAAAAGTGAAACAAAGAGAAAATAAAGGAATAACACTACAAAACATTAGGAAGATATAGAAGAGAGTCTACAAGTGATATATTTTTCAGAAAAATGAAATAAATGTTAAGACAGGAGAAAGGAAGTTGATAAATCTCTGGTATTGTCATTCTTTCAGCCTTGAAACTATGGTTGTCATCCCTATATTAGTTTTGCCATCTTCATTCTCTTTCTCTAGCAGACATCCTGTATTTGCCAGAAAATATGAACCACAAAATCCATCTCTTTTCCTCAATGAAACTTTATAGTCCTAAATAATTCCACATATGTACTTTCTGTTATTCAGTATTCCAATAAAGAAATAGATATTTATTTTGAAAATTGAACTTGAGTCAAGAAAATTTAACAATTTTTTAACAGTAAAATGAAGAGGATAGCATTATCATTTTCTGTGGTGGTTGAATTGAAACATGTCCTGAAATAGTTTCATATATTTGAACATATGGTATCCAGCTGGCTGGTTTATTAAGGTTTGAAAACTTTATAAGGTGCAGCCTTGATTGAGGAAGTATCCCCCTGAGAAAAATATTTTTAAAACAAAATCTCAAATAAGCAAATGAAGATTCAGGAGCCAGACATTGTAGGGAATGTCTGCTAGCTCAGAGAGGCAGAGAAAGCAACTAAATGAACTTCCTCAAGTGATGTCTCAGAAGTTAAAAAAACAAAAAAAAGAGAAGAAAAGAAAAAAAGAAAAGAAAGAAAGAAAAAGGAGTTCTCTACACTGTTTTAAAAACTGTCTTAAATTGCTTAAGAAGGCAATCACAAGGGTGGGAAAGGGAGGGAGTTTTATGGGTGGGAAAGGGGCCAAGGAGAGGAAGATGGAATGATCAGGGTGGGAGAAAAGGACTGAAGCCCTGGGGCCCAGCAGAAAGAATGGAAACAGGAAACTTTTGGAGGTAGGAGGTAGGAGGTAGGGGCATACTCTAGAATGTACTGGAGACATGGGGGGAAAGAAACTCTCAGGACTTAAAGCGAGGAATCTTTGTTGAAATACCCTACAGCAGGGAGAGGGAACTTGTAAGAGCCCACCTCCAACAGAAAGACAGGCCATCAAGTGACAGATGGGGTTGCCATCCCACAGTCTGACCTATAATTGTTATTATCTGAAATAATTGCAGGGATGGAAATGGAGAGGAGGCTGAGGAAAATGGTGTCCATCAATAGGCTCAAACTGGGATCCAGCTCAAGGGGAGGCTCCAGGCCTGACACTATTATTGAGGTTATAGAGCACTCACAAAAAGAGACCTATCATGAAAGCCCTCTGAAAGACCCAGCAAGTAGCTGAAAGAATCGAGTTCAGATATTTGCACCCAACCAATGAACAGAAGCTGCTGACCCCTGTGGTTGAATTAGGGAAAAGCTAGAAGAAGGTGGGGCGAGAGTGACCCTGTAGAAGGACCAGCAGTCTCAATTAACCTGGATCCCCAAGGTCTCTCAGGCACTGGATCACCAACCATGCAGCATACACCAGCTGATATGAGACCCCCCAACACATATACAACAGAGGACTTCCGAGTCTGGGTTTAGTCAGAGAAGATGTACCTAACCCTCAAGAGACTGGAGGCCCTTGGTGTGGTAAGGTCTGGTAGGGTAGGGGGTGGGGAGGTTGGGGATATCATTGTGTGGAGATGGAACAGTGGGGAGGTATGGGATGTGGAATAATCAGAGGGTGGATGGGGAGGAGGATAAAATCTGGAGTGTAAAAAAATAAAATCACAAAACAAAGCAAAACAAAAACTCTTAAAACTTAATATGGTCTTTTTAGTTTCTCCTGACTTTCACTCTCTATGTATTTTTTTTTCAATCCATGTTAACTGGTTCCTCGCTCTTTCACTTGACCTATAGTTGACTTTATTCAATCTTGTTTACAATAAAGAAAACTCTCCGATTAAAAGTGTCTGCTGGGCTGAGGTACAAGACAAGTAGAAATAGGTTTTTTGTTTGTTTATCTGTTTGTTTTTTCCATCCACAATCTCACAGTGTGATCAACATCCTGCAATGCTCTTGTATTAAAAGTGTGTACTAGGGCTGAACCACCCCACAACTAGACATGGTTTTTTTTCAGTATACAATTTCAGGGTTCACAATGTGATCAAACACCATGTAACAAAAAAAATAATAATGATGTTTTATAATCTCATCCAACTTCCTGTTCTCACTCCCCCACCCATCTTTCTCTCTAGTTCCTATATAATGCTGAACTAACTTCTTTCTCTTTCTGCCTTTTCCAATGGCTACCGTACCTCAGTGAGCTGTAGAATACCGGAATTATAAGTCAAAATAAAATAAAATATTTATTCTGCAAGTATTTGGTCGTTATATTTCAGCATAGCAAAAACAAAAGAGCTGACACATAAGTTACTAACAGATATTGGGCAATTATTCTGAAGAAGTTTACCATATCGATTTATTTTTATTTTTATTCTTTTTTTTTTTTTTTGGTGCGACCTCTGTTTTATTTTTTTTTTATTTTATTTTTTTTTTTATTAACTTGAGTATTTCTTATATACATTTCGAGTGTTATTCCCTTTCCCGGTTTCCGGGCAAACATCCCCCTCCCCCCTCCCCTTCCTTATGGGTGTTCCCCACCCAACCCTCCCCCCATTGCCGCCCTCCCCCCATAGACTAGTTCACTGGGGGTTCAGTCTTAGCAGGACCCAGGGCTTCCCCTTCCACTGGTGCTCTTACTAGGATATTCATTGCTACCTATGGGGTCAGAGTCCAGGGTCAGTCCATGTATAGTCTTTAGGTAGTGGCTTAGTCCCTGGAAGCTCTGGTTGCTTGGCATTGTTGTACTTTTGGGGTCTCGAGCCCCTTCAAGCTCTTCCAGTTCTTTCTCTGATTCCTTCAATAGGGGACCTATTCTCAGTTCAGTGGTTTGCTGCTGGCATTCGCCTCTATATTTGTTGTATTCTGGCTGTGTCTCTCAGGAGCGATCTACATCCGGCTCCTGTCGGTCTGCACTTCTTTGCTTCATCCATCTTGTCTAATTGGGTGGCTGTATATGTATGGGCCACATGTGGGGCAGGCTCTGAATGGGTGTTCCTTCAGTCTCTGTTTTAATCTTTGCCTCTCCCTTCCCTGCCAAGGGTATTCTTTTTCCTCATTTAAAGAAGGAGTGAAGCATTCACATTTTGATCATCCGTCCTGAGTTTCGTTTGTTCTAGGGATCTAGGGTAATTCAAGCATTTGGGCTAATAGCCACTTATCAATGAGTGCATACCATGTATGTCTTTCTGTGATTGGGTTAGCTCACTCAGGATGATATTTTCCAGTTCCAACCATTTGCCTACGAATTTCATAAACTCGTTGTTTTTGATAGCTGAGTAATATTCCATTGTGTAGATGTACCACATTTTCTGTATCCATTCCTCTGTTGAAGGGCATCTGGGTTCTTTCCATTTTCTGGCTATTATAAATAAGGCTGCGATGAACATAGTGGAGCACGTGTCTCTTTTATATGTTGAGGCATCTTTTGGGTATATGCCCAAGAGAGGTATAGCTGGATCCTCAGGCAGTTCAATGTCCAATTTTCTGAGGAACCTCCAGACTGATTTCCAGAATGGTTTTACCAGTCTGCAATCCCACCAACAATGGAGGAGTGTTCCTCTTTCTCCACATCCTCGCCAGCATCTGCTGTCACCTGAGTTTTTGATCTTAGCCAATCGCACTGGTGTGAGGTGAAATGAAATTTGAGGCTTTTGCAAGTTTGGGCTAAGAAATCCATTACATACTGTGAACAGAGCTTAATCGGCTGTTTTAGTAGGGATTAAGAGGGCAGAATGCTGACAATAGTGTTGACCATGGAGTCCCAAATCATGAGGTTTCGCTGTGAAGCAAATAAGAGCAACTGGACTTGATGTCATGTGTGTGACTTCTTGGAATTGAAGTCCATGTTCTTGTGTCCTTGTCATAATAACTTACTCTTGGCTATATTTTAAAATGTGAATAAAATTGCTTGGTGTAGAAGCTTTCAAGATAGCATTATACTAAATCTGTCAGGGTGGTTATTACTTATTACCTTTAAACAGTACTGTAGTGAAAAGGACTAATAGGGCAGAATGAAGTAAAATGCGGGTAGTTTAAGGGGAGAAGAACATGATAAAGCTTAATATTGTAGCTAAGTTTTATGGTGAATAAGAAGCTATAATTGTTGAGAAAATTAGGACCATTAAAACAAATCCTCCTGTTTTGCACTAGTAAGACAGAAACAATACCCTTAGTACAGCTATCAGTCTCATTCTTCTTGGCTAATCTTACTATTTATAAAAGGTGAAAGCCTACGAAGTGCCCTTCTCATAGAAAGGAAATTTAGAGAAAAAACTCTGTGGCTAATGTTATCACATCAAATGATCCAGGCTAGCAATCTAACTTAGCAGTACTGTCCATATGATTAAGGTTTTATACACAAGAAAGATACAAAGCGAAGGATGATGGATTCTTCTGTAGATTCAGAGAATCACTGAAGCCTGGCTACTTATGTAGGAATATCCCTAGGAGGAGACCCTGACTGACAAGTTATTCCATGAAGATCCTACAGTGAAGCCTTGGTTATGGGAGATGTGTTATAGATACCAGAGCCCCAAATCATTTCACAAGATGTGCAGAAAGGAAATAGAACCAGATCAAATCATAAAAGTATGCTGCAATAGGGTGATCTGGAGAGATATGACATTAATGTGTTTGAAACAGAATCTCCAGATATTGGAAGTGAATGTTAATGTCACTATTGGGTTTCAGCATTCCCTTGGTTCAACCTCTCCTCAGTGTGTAGCTCTTAGGCCTTTTCGAAACAGGAATGTATATTTTTATCACTATATGTTAGAATTATATATTTTTAAGTTTTGTTTTAGGAGACTAACAGGTAAGAGATGTTCTTAAGCCTTATAAATTATTTGAATAGGTCTGAAACAATGAAAGACTATGAGAATTATTAAAATTAAACTAAATATATTTTGCATCACGAGCTGACCATGAGACTATGAGATCCATGTGGCCAATGTAAAGGTTTGAATGATAAATATCCTCCATAGCCTCATAGATGTGAATACTTTATCCACAGTAGATGACACTGTTTGGCAACGTTATAAAAACCTTTAAGAGGCAAGCCTTCCTTAAGGATATATAGCTTGAGGGAAGCTTGGAGGCTTTATACCATTATTCTCTTTCCTTTTCTCTTCCTCTGCTCCTAGTAGACTGAAATATATGGCCACCAAGCTTTCCATGTGATTCCTCACAGACTCTATTTCTCTGGAACCCTTAAGTAAAATATAACCTTTTTTTTCTTAAGTTAATTTTGGTAATGGTATTTTATCACAGCAACAGAGATGTGAAGAATACGTGATACATATGTATATAATGTAGGGTATAACTCAAGCATTTGCCAGGAACAAATTATAAATTAATATAATTTATATAATTCTCTACTGTACATGTAACTTTGTCATTCATTAAAAACGACAGAAAATTTTCATATTAATGATATGAAGGTGCTTATTTTTTTATATAAAGAATTAGATCTTGGCTGAGTGCTTGATACTTCAAATATGCAGAATCTTGAACATTTTACAGTCGATTGATATTTTGACATATTTTGACATTATCATCATCAGTACTGAAAATGGCACATTGAATACATATGCCACATAAAATGGTAGAATATGTTTAGAGCCATTTCAATTTTTTTTGGAAATCTTCATAAAATTCAAGTGAGCAACCGAAGCATCAACTTTTAAAATCATTCATTCTAGCACAGCACAGCCTAATTATATATTTACATGCTGAGGTATCATGGTAAAAAATAGATTTAATGTTATTTTCATAATCAAATTATGTACTACGAGGGGAAATTTTCAAAATAACAGTAACAACATTACAACATGAAATACATCCAAAGTTGAATGAATTTTGAGCTGACAACCTTCAAGGATTATTAGTTGATATTAAATGGCATGGCAACATAAATGCTTGGATCAAGGAGTGGCACTATTAAGAGGTGTGGCCTTGTTGGAGGAATTGCATCACTGTGAGGGTGGGCAATGAGACCCTGCTTCTTATTGTAACACTCTCTGGGCCAAGCATATTTAGACCACTACACCTGTTGTGCATTCGGAACGGTGGCTACAATAAAGTTACACCTTGCAACATAGGTTAAGTTTTCTGGAAACAGCTCAGTTCATCATCTTGCTGAATATTTACTTAAATTTTGGTGTTATAAATTCAGAAATATTTGACTTGCTAAATTTCATATGATTCTCACATTGGGACTGTAACCCACATAGAAAATGGTGTAATGTAGAAGCATGGTAGTTGTCTCTATATGAGGAGATGTCATAAACTCTGGCCAAGAAATGTTGATAACTGACTTCTTAGCTAAATAGTTAAGAAACTGTATAAGTACAATACTTTGAAGTGTGTAGAAAGATAAAATAATAAAGACAACATGTTTAGGTGATTGTAATGTTTGTCCATTTAAAAATGTGTAACTTGATATGGCATGCAAAATTTTCAGTAAATCTCAGATAATTCAAAGGTAAAGATAGCTAGGGGAAGTAAAGAAAGCTAGTGTATAAAATGGTATAAAGACCATTTGATGACTAGATTTGTATTTTAGGTAATAATAATACATAACAACAAATTCATTTGGAGTATTTTAAGTTTTAGAAAATCTTTATCACAGCAATGAAGAAACACAACGGGGATACAATTTGGAATGCTGGACCTTATTGTTCTTATTCTCAGAGGCAAGGACAGTTCATAATTCACAATATGTGCTCAACCCTGAAATTGGAATGTAATTAACTGGGGTAACAAAGCTGGTGAAACCCTCTGGAAATATTAAATGCTATTCTGCAAATGGAATGTAAGTGGTGCGGACTTCCTTAGGGCTCCCCTTAGAATTTACGATTGCCTCACATTCATTTCCTTCCTTCCCAGTGGACCGAATGTGGCCTTGCCTTACTGCTTTCTGAGCACTCAATAAAAATTTGAATTCAGATCAGGGATTGGTGAAGAAGAAAGAACCTCGTAATATTCATAACCCCTTTCTCACTGAGGTGCCTTGGGATTAGTTATGTCAATTGAAATAATCAGTTGAAACTCTCAAAAATAGTTTGTGAGTGAGAACTAGCTGGAAGTTTAACTAAGCATAGAGTAATCTTGTACTGCAAAGGCAGAAATGATTAATTCATGAAGTAACTGAATTTGATTCTTATATTTTCCCACATTCCAAACTAAACTGATAATGAGTAAGTGTCAATGTAAATCAGTTAGACATTTTCATCATAATTTTTCACAGTATCACTAGATGTATCAATGAAGCTACTTTTTTTGACTTTATATAATAAGTATTCAGGATGAATTTAGCAGCAGCATTATATTCCAGAAACACATTTCTAATGTACCAAATGGCAAATAAGAAAATGGAAGGCAGATATGTTAGTATTTCTCAATTTTAAATGTTGTAAGCAGCCTCCCGGGTCCCCAGAAGTGAACATTGTAGTTTGGCATGTCTGAAATTATCAATGAGATTCTATAGCTGACATAGTCTTTCGGGTGATACGAATCGCACAGATAAACAAATCACAGGTGGAGGAGCAGAGACACTGCTCAGTAAGTAAATAGTTTTATAAACATTTTGTAGAAGGAACTCTTAAATTGATATTTTATTCATTTGTTATTTTTGAAAACACTGTCAAAAATATTTTTTGAATTTGCAAGTAATGAAATTTAATCCAAAAAATAAAATAAAACATATGTTTTTAACCAAAGAATAGTGTTCTTGTAATACTACAGTTTAGTCACTGTACACAGTTGAATAATGAAACAAGTAAAATATCAAAAAATATTTCATTTTGGAAGCAGATTAGATTTATTGAGTAATTTAAGATGTGGACCAATATATACCATGGCCAATGTCTGATATAAAAAAATAAAAGCAAGTCACAGAGACTTTTTAATTTTGCTTTGTTTTGTTTTGTTTCAGACAAGGTCTCATTTTTCCCTGCCTTGCAACTCACTGTGAAAAACAGGCTGATCTGGAGATCAAGGAGGTTTGCCTGTCTTTCTATACTAAGTATTAGTCTTAAAAAGCATGTGCTACCTCTTCCATTTGAAAAAGCAGACTCTTTACTCTCAGAGAAATATTAATTCTTTTTAACATAAATACCACACAGACATGAATACTACACAGAATTACTGAATACTTTTATACTGAGGAGTTTGTGAAAAACCCTGCATTCGTGTTAATTTGTTTCATTTGCTTTGCAACTCATGCATTTTAAAATTATTATGCAATATGTATAAACACAGATACAGCATACAGTATTTAAAATTCATATGAAATGTTATGCTTTATATTAGATATAATTACATTTACTTTAATCAATAATTTAAAGCTTATCAGGAAGTTTTAATATCCATAATATATGTATTCTTAAAATGGAACATATACGAAATTAACTATGGTAATTAATAAAAGAAATAAATAATAATTAATGCCTGAATCCTTTTAGTGTATATATCAAATATGATAATATTTGCTTTGCATTTTAATACTATAATGACTATATATAAAAAGGAGTAAGAAGTGACACTATATCCTTTACCTGCAGTAGTCAAAGGACTTGCCATAGTAGTATGATGCCTCGAGTCTAGATATTCAAATCAATTTAAATCAAAATTCCATAATAGAAATGTAATTCCAATATTCCTGTGATGACATTAGAGTTGGAGAGCCAGGAAAATTCTCAGGTATCATGGACTAGCTAGCTTAGCATATGCAGCACGATAGAAAAACAACTCAAGCACAGTACAAATGAGGAGTGATGCTAGAGATGGTCCTCTGGTGTCCATAGTAGTGTGGGCCATTCTTCCTGCCCCACACAGATGCACATAATAAAAAAGTGAACAAAATTAAAATCAACTATAAAACCGGAGAAAAATTATATTTTTTTCTCAGGATTTTCACCCGCATAGAAGCCCATGATAAAATGTACTGATAACCTGTAGAAGCTCCTTTTAATGGCAGAGAGATTGGTTTATGGTAACTAATTCCCATGTGGCAACTTAATACTATAATAGAGGTCAATAGCATGTTGAAACATGTCTTTTGTAGGAGTATAAACATTGTAACCCATGTCCTGAATTACTTTACTGAAATGGTATGCAGGTCTTTAGACTCTTCCAGGAAAGCGAATAATCTGTGATGTATATTAGTATATTTACAAAAAGATTTCCAAGAGAGAAATCAGGCAAGCAGAAATGAGCAGGATACATCTCATTAATCTGAACAAAAAGACTTAAATTTCGAGTCCAAAAACAGGTGGCAGGTCTCAATAGGTAAGGGTAAAATCCCAGTAAAGTTTCCGTGTTCATATAGGTTTAATGTCACTGGAAAATATTTTTATGTATTTGTATTTGTTTAATTACTTTTAAACATTTTACGTGATTTTCCATGAATAAGTTATCAAGAGGGCTATATATGTATGATCATAATTTCTGGAAAGTTTTGTAAAGAGAACTTCTAAACTGCTTCTCAATTTCAACTCTCTCCAACAGAGAGAAAAAATGGCAGAGAAGTTAATATTTGCATGAAGATCTTTCTCCCTTCTGGGCTATACATCAGCTATGAACAAAATTTCCTGTAAAAATGCTTCTGAAAATGTTTATTGAGTGTTTAGCACATCAATGATGCAGAAGGCTTGGGAAGGTGTAAATGCAAAGACAAATGATCTTAAGCAATCTTTAGCACCTTTTACAGTCATCCATCGCCGTCCTTTGTATACAACCTAAAATCTTTTGTGACCATTAGGCAAATCCTTTGTAGCATATGAAGAGACATCTAATTCCACCAAAGAAAGTGTTAAGAATGCTACCAGACAGCATCTAAGGCCTAGAATAAAGTTGTCTTTGCTTTTGTTTAACTCTGCCACCTAATATATTCACAACTCTATTTTAAGTATAAATATTTTATGAATGTCTTTGTTCTATTACAATAAACAGTTCTTGATTGCTATCAGAATAAAATAGTGTATTTGGAGAGAACTTAAACTCTCTTCCAGTCCATAGGCACAAATATTAGTCTCTAGAATACATCGTCTCTTCTTTTTTTAATTGAAAATATTTGCCATACGATACATTTTGATCAAGGCTTCTCGTTTCTAATTTCCTGCCAGACTTTTCCTACCTCCACAACAGTCTAACACTATCCTTATCTCTCTCAATTTAGAAAAGACACAAAACACACAAAGTACAGTAAATTAAAACTAACAGAAAATATGACCAAAGAAAATGTGAAAATAAAACTGCAAAACACACTTAGATACATACATATACCCATGCATAAAAACACTTTTAAAAAACATGCAATCTAAAGCTATAAGACACAAGGAAAACCATAGTATAGTTGAAAAATAAAAATAAAATATTGTGATATAGCACAGCTCCAGAAACTATTGAGTGTGCGATCTGTGCTTAAGTATCATTTATCTGCCCAGTGAGATTTTATTAAACAAATTAATTTTTCCTTTGTGAATGGTTGCTAATTGAGCATAGTCTTTTAGTAGTGCAGGTTCATTTCCAGTTTCCCTCTCAATGATTAGGTCCCATCTGACATAGACCTATGGAGCCTCTGTACCTGCTACCATAATTTTGGTGTATTCCTATGTCTGTTGGTTCTCTTGTGTCTGTGATGCACTGTTTCTTCAGCGTCTTTCATTTCCACTGGCCCTTAATTTCTTTCTCCCTCGTCTTTTTTTAGCAGAAAAGTTGTATTTTGTTTTCTTCTATATCTCTGACCTATCTAGTCTCAGATTCTGGGGCAACCATAAATGTCAGGCATACCTTCAGTCTCAGAAAGCAGGCCATAAATCCAATTACCCACAATGTTTGGGCCACTATTGCACAAGTATATCTTGTAATCAAGTCACCATTATAAATCAGATGGTGTGTAGCTGTCATGGTGTGTTTCTTCCTCACTGGAAGCATGCAGAGTATGTTTCGATACTACGAACACTTTGTCAGTGATAAAGGCTACATTTAGTAACCACCATGACTTCTCCATGTTCAGCGAGGGGTGTGTGTGTGTGTATGTGTGTGTGTGTGTGTGTGTGTGTGTGTGGTTTCTTCAGCTGTATGTCCTTAGTATCAATTAGTATAGAGGAAAATATATTGCTTTGGCAATAGCCTGGATTGTTTAGTGCTTTCTGAGGTTGTTTTAGGAAAAAACCTCAAATAAATGTAATACAATCCTAGCATTATAGATTTTAATTGGTGTAAAAGAAGTCTAGTGGGGCTCTGTTTTCTATATTGTTTGGTGATTACATTTTATATTTTTATATTTTTATATATTTTACATATCTTCTACTGCAGTAGGTTTCCATATGACCTTGAAAGTGGCCTTTAGTGTCAACTGTCCTTTGTCCCTTTTATTATTTCATCCTTTACCCTCAACTCCCCTATGGGTTTTTTTGTTGATCATTCTGTTTCAGATTCCTCTTCTCACTATCTCTCTGTAATTATTTGTTCTATTTCTCCTTCATAGGGAGATCTTTCCCTCACTATTGGCTCCTTCCTTGATACGTTACCTGTCCAATTATGTGGATTGTAGCCATCTTACTAAAGGGTTCAGAGCTAACATCTACTCATAAACAAAGATGTACTATATTTGTTTTTTGGAGTCTGGTTTAACTCATCAGGGTATTTTTTGCATATCTATCTATTCCTCTGTGAATTTCAGTTTTTACCAGTTGAATAATATTCCATTGTATAAATAAAGCACATATTTATTATCCATTCATCTGTTGATGGTCATATAAGCTGTTTCAAATTTCAAGTTACTATGAGTAGAACATGGATGAGCAGGTGTCTTTGTAATAGGATGTAAAGTCCCTTGGGTAGAATATTCTCTGTATTATAATCCTTAAAATAGGACTCTTCTTTCATCTCAGCATTACATAGACATTACATGCAATTCATGAGTCAAGTTATTGGTAAAAACAACAGCAAAAAAAGTATCTACAAAACTATAAGTGAAAGAGTAAGCTATCTAATGCATGTGCAGTATATGCTCTGTTAAAAATGGCATAAATAAGCATAAAGATATAAACAAATCAAGGCAATCCTATGCTATAAAGAAGCATGTTTTATGTTATGTAAAGAAAACGTGTCGGACAGACACTTTAGATTCAAAAATGACAGACTACATTCTTGTTAGGTTCCATTCCTCATTACTATCCTAAATGAAAGTATCTAGCATAGCCTTTTGCTGTTGTTATTGTTTCCAGAACGGCTTTCTTCTGTATCTTTCCAATTTCATTATCTTACCTACTTACTTTGCTCTTTAACAAGCTGTCATTTGCATTAGAATCTAAGTCTTCTAATCTTCTGTGTAGTTTGTTTTAGAGATGAATACTTGAAGTGAGTTGGGTTGTAGTGAAATTCATCAAGGGATTTGAGGTTAGAATCATGAGAAAAGCTCACTATGAAAAACTGCTTCAGTATTAAAAATGCTTGCAGTCAAACCAAACTTGAGTATCCAAGGATCACATGATAGCCTCAGAAGTAGAGTCCACATTTATGTTCATTTTTACAAACTTTCTTTATGAAACATCACACTGTATCTATGTGCAGTGATACTTTTGACATTTTTTAAAAATATAAAGAAGGTTATTAAACAATAAAATTAAACAATAGTAAGAAGTTGGTTGTGAAAAAGCACTGTGCAGTTAATAGAAATAATCATCAATTCATAAGTATGTGAATTATCATTTGTGATGGGGTTTTGTTTTGATTTGTACCACACAAGTGTGTTTCTACAGTAAAATATCAATATATAGTCAAATAACTATGTATAAAATTACTCATTTAAGCAATCTATTTAATAAATACATGGAAGCAAAAAAGCCATGCTTATATTCATTACAAGTAATTTTGTGTATTAAAATAAGAAAAGTTATATCAGAGATGATGTCATAGTAAATAACAAAAATGAACAGAATACCACCTCACTCTAGTGCCAGCAACATTGGGCACCATGGTATGAGCCGGGTGTTCCCATCTCACAGTTTCTCTTGCCAGAGTTCTCTAAACATCTCTACCCAACTTGCTACATTCCATCAGCAGGGCTTCCATGCCAGTCCCATAGTCACAATTCCCAGTATCTTGGTAAAATTAAAACTCTAGAAATGTGTAATTTATCAATCAGATTTATATCAGTAAATTCTCACCCACAAAACATCTTACAATAAACTCAGAGCCAATCTAGATAAGACAATTTGCCCTGTAATAATCTGTCCCTTATAAAATATTCATGGCTACCTATAGCCATTTAGAGCCACACAGATGTGAGTTGTCCTTCTCTACCTCCACCTTGGTTCTTCTTTTTCTCCTCCTCTCACTCTCTCCTCTCTATAAAACTTTGTGTCCACCTTACATTTTCTCTGAGCAATCACAGGTCTTGTTTTATCTTGTGCCTGCCCTCACTTGCATATAGACATCAACCTACATTTGACTCTTTCTATCTAATTGTTTTAAAAAATATATTTTCTCTCAGATGTAAGCTGAACACAACTATTATCATTTTATAATATGTAAAATATAAGATATACCTAACACCTAGTCTACCATTTTTGTCAAATAGAATACTCTTGTATCTGTCCTATCTTAAGAAAGGCTTAAAATCTATATAATTTAGATGGCTTGTATACTATCTGAAAACTATCTAATTACATAGAGTTTCTCAATGTTAAATATCCTAGGTAGACTATAATTAGTCTTAAACCCTGTCAGAAATCAGAGAATGACCAATGCTATCTGATAAGACAGGAAGTCTCACATGGCTTCCAGAACTGAGACAAGTTGTAGAGACAACTGCCTACCTATACAATCCCCTGTTAGCAACACATAAGAGCATCAGTCTCCAGCCTTCTGGCCCAGGATCACCCGAAAAGGCTTTATAACACAGAATTTTGAAGGACTGATTCTGTATTCTGTCCCAGAGAAATAATATTATCACAAAACTCAAAATCACACCCATTTTGGAAATTAAAACAATCTAAAACAAATGAAGTAAACTAAAATATTATATGAACCTATGTTTAGGCTTTTTAAATTTGCCATGCCAGAATATAATCCAAAAATTCCCATGGAGCTCACGTTGGAAGAATATGAATTATCCTACAGTCTTTAATATGCCATCTTTAAAATAAATTTCCACTAATACCTGCCTTTAGGAAGGAGGCATCTTTTTACTATTATGCTCTACGTTTGGAGGCATAGCATTTTCCACTTTACTAGTTGTGCACTGTGGACAGAATTTCCAGCGTGTCTTGGGCAAAATCTGTATTCTCTCTTTCTAACTAAAAAAAAATTATAATAATAAAAAAAATTAACCACACTTCTATTAATAGCTGCTAATAAAAAGCTTGTCAAACCAGGACTTTAACCCAAAATAACCATGGAGCTCACATTAGAAAGAATGAGTATCCTATAAGAATTATTAGAGCATTATATCTTTAAAGCATCTACCTGTTAAGCTCTCTACATGGAGCCTCAGACCTCCACTCACTAGCAACTTCTATAATATACGTCTGTTATGCAATTTTCCTCGTGCTACAGATATCAATATTTTTTCTATCTGAAATTCCCCATGTGATTCGAACAAACTCTGTATATAAATCTATTTCAAAAGCAAATAAACGCCCAAGAGGAAACTGTATAAGGCCTCTGGGCTCCCGCGGGGGAGGGCCCAGGAGCGGCAGGACCCCTGCCTGAGACATCCCCGGAACCTGAAGGAAACAGACGGGATAAACAGTTCTCTGCACCCAAATCCCGTGGGAGGGAGAGCTAAACATTCAGAGAGGCAGACAAGCCTGGGACACCAGAAGAGACTGCTCTCTGCACATACATCTCGGACACCAGAGGAAAACACCAAAGGCCATCTGGAACCCTGATGCACGGAAGCTCTTGGAAAGGGCAGCACAGATCTTCCTGGTTGCTGCCGCCACAGAGAGCCCGAGGGCAGCACCCCGCGAGCGAACTTGAGCCTCAGGACCACAGGTAAGACCAACTTTTCTGCTGCAAGGGACCTGCCTGGTGAACTCAAAACACAGGCCCACAGGAACATCTGAAGACCTGTAGAGAGGAAAAACTACACGCCCGAAAGCAGAACACTCTGTCCCCATAACTGACTGAAAGAGAGGAAAACAGGTCTACAGCACTCCTGACACACAGGCTTATAGGACAGTCTAGCCACTGTCAGAAATAGCAGAACAAAGTAACACTAGAGATAATCTGATGGCAAGAGGCAAGCGCAGGAACCCAAGCAACAGAAACCAAGACTACATGGCATCATCGGAGCCCAATTCTCCCAACAAAACAAACATGGAATATCCAAACACACCAGAAAAGCAAGATCTAGTTTCAAAATCATATTTGATCATGATGCTGGAGGACTTCAAGAAAGACGTGAAGAACTCCCTTAGAGAACAAGTAGAAGCCTACAGAGAGGAATCACAAAAATGCCTGAAAGAATTCCAAGAAAACATAATTAAACAAGTAGAAGCCCATAGAGAGGAGTCACAAAAATCCCTGAAAGAATTCCAGGAATTATAAATAAACAAGTAGAAGCCCATAGAGAGGAGTCACAAATATCCCTGAAAGAATTCCAGGAAAACACAATCAAACAGTTGAAGGAAATAAAAATGGAAATAGATGCAATCAAGAAAGAACACATGGAAACAACCCTGGATATAGAAAACCAAAAGAAGAGACAAGGAGCTGTAGATACAAGCTTCACCAACAGAATACAAGAGATGGAAGAGAGAATCTCAGGAGCAGAAGATTCCATAGAAATCATTGACTCAACTGTCAAAGATAATGTAAAGCGGAAAAAGCTACTGGTCCAAAACATACAGGAAATCCAGGACTCAATGAGAAGATCAAACCTAAGGATAATAGGTATAGAAGAGAGTGAAGACTCCCAGCTCAAAGGACCAGTAAATATCTTCAACAAAATCATAGAAGAAAACTTCCCTAACCTAAAATAAGAGATACCCATAGACATACAAGAAGCCTACAGAACTCCAAATAGATTGGACCAGAAAATAAACACCTCCCGTCACATAATTGTCAAAACACCAAACGCACAAAATAAAGAAAGAATATTAAAAGCAGTAAGGGAAAAAGGTCAAGTAAAATATAAAGGCAGACCTATCAGAATCACACCAGACTTCTCGCCAGAAACTATGAAGGCCAGAAGATCCTGGACTGATGTCATACAGACATTAAGAGAACACAAATGCCAGCCCAGGTTACTGTATCCTGCAAAACTCTCAATTAACATAGATGGAGAAACCAAGATATTCCATGACAAAACCAAATTTACACAATATTTTTCTACAAATCCAGCACTACAAAGGATAATAAATGGTAAAGCCCAACATAAGGAGGCAAGCTATAACCTAGAAGAAGCAAGAAACTAATCGTCTTGGCAACAAAACAAAGAGAATGAAAGCACACAAACATAACCTCACATCCAAATATGAATATAACGGGAAGCAATAATCACTATTCCTTAATATCTCTCAATATCAATGGCCTCAACTCCCCAATAAAAAGACATAGATTAACAAACTGGATACACAACGAGGACCCTGCATTCTGCTGCCTACAGGAAACACACCTCAGAGACAAAGACAGACACTACCTCAGAGGGAAAGGCTGGAAAACAACTTTCCAAGCAAATGGTCAGAAGAAGCAAGCTGGAGTAGCCATTCTAATATCAAATAAAATCAATTTCCAACTAAAAGTCATCAAAAAAGATAAGGAAGGACACTTCATATTCATCAAAGGAAAAATCCACCAAGATGAACTCTCAATCCTAAATATCTATGCCCCAAATACAAGGGCACCTACATACATAAAAGAAACCTTACTAAAGCTCAAAACACACATTGCACCTCACACAATAATAGTGGGAGATTTCAACACCCCACTCTCATCAATGGACAGATCATGGAAACAGAAATTAAACAGAGATGTAGACTGACTAAGAGAAGTCATGAGCCAAATGGACTTAAAGCATATATATAGAACATTCAATCCTAAAGCAAAAGGATATACCTTCTTCTCAGCTCCTCATGGTACTTTCTCTAAAATTGACCATATAATTGGTCAAAAAACGGGCCTCAACAGGTACAGAAAGATCGAAATAATCCCATGCGTGCTATCGGACCACCACGGCCTAAAACTGGTCTTCAATAACAATAAGGGAAGAATGCCCACATATACGTGGAAATTGAACAATGCTCTACACAATGATAACCTGGTCAAGGAAGAAATAAAGAAAGAAATAAAAACTTTTTAGAATTTAATGAAAATGAAGGTACAACATACCCAAACTTATGGGACACAATGAAAGCTGTGCTAAGAGGAAAACTCATAGCGCTGAGTGCCTGCAGAAAGAAACAGGAAAGAGCATATGTCAGCAGCTTGACAGCACAACTAAAAGCTCTAGAACAAAAAGAAGCAAATACACCCAGGAGGAGTAGAAGGCAGGAAATAATCAAACTCAGAGCTGAAATCAACCAAGTAGAAACAAAAAGGACCATAGAATGAATCAACAGAACCAAAAGTTGGTTCTTTGAGAAAATCAACAAGATAGATAAACCCTTAGCCAGACTAACGAGAGGACACAGAGAGTGCGTCCAAATTAACAAAATCAGAAATGAAAAGGGAGACATAACTACAGATTCAGAGGAAATTCAAAAAATCATCAGATCTTACAATAAAAGCCTATATTCAACAAAACTTGAAAATCTGCAGGAAATGGACAATTTCCTAGACAGATACCAGGTACCGAAGTTGAATCAGGAACAGATAAACCAGTTAAACAACCCCATAACTCCTAAGGAAATAGAAGCAGTCATTAAAGGTCTCCCAACCAAAAAGAGCCCAGGTCCAGATGGATTTAGTGCAGAATTCTATCAGACCTTCATAGAAGAACTCATACCAATATTATCCAAACTATTCCACAAAATTGAAACAGATGGAGCCCTACCGAATACCTTCTACGAAGCCACAATTACTCTTATACCTAAACCACACAAAGACACAACAAAGAAAGAGAACTTCAGACCAATTTCCCTTATGAATATCGACGCAAAAATACTCAATAAAATTCTGGCAAACCGAATTCAAGAGCACATCAAAACAATCATCCACCATGATCAAGTAGGCTTCATCCCAGGCATGCAGGGATGGTTTAATATACGGAAAACCATCAACGTGATCCATTATATAAACAAACTGAGAGAACAAAACCACATGACCATTTCATTAGATGCTGAGAAAGCATCTGATAAAATTCAACACCCCTTCATGATAAAAGTCCTGGAAAGAATAGGAATTCAAGGCCCATACCTAAACATAGTAAAAGCCATATACAGCAAAACAGTTGCTAACATTAAACTAAATGGAGAGAAACTTGAAACAATCCCACTAAAATCAGGGACTAGACAAGGCTGCCCAATCTCTCCCTACTTATTCAATATAGTTCTTGAAGTTCTAGCCAGAGCAATCAGACAACAAAAGGAGATCAAGGGGATACAGATCGGAAAAGAAGAGGTCAAAATATCACTATTTGCAGATGATATGATAGTATATTTAAGTGATCCCAAAAGTTCCACCAGAGAACTACTAAAGCTGATAAACAACTTTAGCAAAGTGGCTGGGTATAAAATTAACTCAAATAAATCAGTTGCCTTCCTCTATACAAAAGAGAAACAAGCTGAGAATGAAATTAGGGAAACGACACCCTTCATAATAGACCCAAATAATATAAAGAACCTCGGTGTGACTATAACCAAGCAAGTAACAGATCTGTACAATAAGAACTTCAAGACGTGAAGAAAGAAATTGAAGAAGACCTCAGAAGATGGAAAGATCTCTCATGCTCATGGATTGACAGGATTAATATAGTAAAAATGGCCATTTTACCAAAAGCAATCTACAGATTCAATGCAATCCCCATCAAAATACCAATCCATTTCTTCAAAGAGTTAGACAGAACAATTTGCAAATTCATCTGCAATAACAAAAAACCCAGGATAGCTAAAGCTATCCCCAACAATAAAACGACTTCAGGGGGAATCACTATCCCTGAACTCAAGCAGTATTACAGAGCAATAGTGATAAAAACTGCCAGGTATTGGTACAGAGACAGACAGATAGACCAATGGAATAGAATTGAAGACCCAGAAATGAACCCACACACCTATGGTCACTTGATTTTTGACAAAGGATTCAAAACCATCCAGTGGAAAAAAGATAGCATTTTCAGCAAATGGTGCTGTTTCAACTGGAGGTCAGCATATAGAAGAATGCAGATCGATCTATGCTTATCATCCTGTACAAAGCTTAAGTCCAAGTGGATCAAGGACCTCCACATCAAACCAGACACACTCAAACTAATAGAAGGAAAACTAGGGAAGCATCTGGAACACATGGGCACTGGAAAAAATTTCCTGAACAAAACACCAATGGCTTACGCTCTAAGCTCAAGAATCGACAAATGGGATCTCATAAAACTGCAAAGCTTCTGTAAGGCAAAGGACACTGTGGTTAGGACAAAACGGCAACCAACAGATTGGGAAAAGATCTTTACCAATCCTACAACAGATAGAGGCCTTATATCCAAAATATACAAAGAACTCAAGAAGTTAGACCGCAGGGAAACAAATAACCCTATTAAAAAATGGGGTTCAGAGCTAAACAAAGAATTCACAGCTGAGGAATGCCGAATGGCTGAGAAACACCTAAAGAAATGTTCAACATCTTTAGTCATAAGGGAAATGCAAATCAAAACAACCCTGAGATTTCACCTTACACCAGTGAGAATGGCTAAGATCAAAAACTCAGGTGACAGCAGATGCTGGCGAGGATGTGGAGAAAGAGGAACACTCCTCCATTGTTGGTGCGATTGCAGACTGGTAAAACCATTCTGGAAATCAGTCTGGAGGTTCCTCAGAAAATTGGACATTGAACTGCCTGAGGATCCAGCTTTACCTCTCTTGGGCATATACCCAAAGGTGCCTCAACATATAAAATAGACACGTGCTCCACTGTGTTCATCGCAGCCTTATTTATAATAGCCAGAAACTGGAAAGAACCCAGATGCCCTTCAACAGAGGAATGGATACAGAAAATGTGGTACATCTACACAATGGAATATTACTCAGCTATCAAAAACAACGAGTTTATGAAATTCATAAGCAAATGGTTGGAACTGGAAAATATCATCCTGAGTGAGCTAACCCAATCACAGAAAGACATACATGGTATGCACTCATTGATAAGTGGCTATTAGCCCAAATGCTTGAATTACCCTAGATCCCTAGAACAAATGAAACTCAAGACGGATGATCAAAATGTGAATGCTTCACTCCTTTAAATGAGGAAAAAGAATACCCTTGGCAGGGAAGGGAGAGGCAAAGATTAAAACAGAGACTGAAGGAACACCATTCAGAGCCTGCCCCACATGTGGCCCATACATATACAGCCACCCAATTAGACAAGATGGATGAAGCAAAGAAGTGCAGACCGACAGGAGTTGGATGTAGATCGCTCCTGAGAGACACAGCCAGAATACAGCAAATACAGAGTCGAATGCCAGCAGCAAACCACTGAACTGAGAATAGGACCCCCGTTGAAGGAATCAGAGAAAGAACTGGAAGAGCTTGAAGGGGCTCGAGACCCCATGTGTACAACAATGCCAAGCAACCAGAGCTTCCAGGGACTAAGCCACTACCTAAAGACTATACATGGACTGACCCTGTACTCTGACCCCATAGGTAGCAATGAATATCCTAGTAAGAGCACCAGTGGAAGGGGAAGCCCTGGGTCCTGCTAAGACTGAACCCCCTGTGAACTAGACTGTGGGGGGGAGGGCGGCAATGCGGGGAGGGTTGGGAGGGGAACACCCATAAGGAAGGGGAGGGGGGAGGGGGATGTTTGCCTGGAAACCGGGAAAGGGAATAACACTCGAAATGTATATAAGAAATACTCAAGTTAATAAAAAAAAAAGCAAAAAAAAAAAAAAAAAGCAAATAAACCAGTCTTTGAATTAAGCCACAAGCTCAGCTCCCTGACCCAGAGCAGTTGGTAATACTTATAACAATAGGGGACCTCAGAGCCACCCCTCTTTCACCTAAAAAATAAAACTCTTTACTCTCAGGCTGATATTCTTAAAAATTTCGATGCCACCCTTTTCTCACTTAGAAAGCAAAACTCTAACTTTTAGGCTATTTCAGCTCTTTGACCCAGAGCAGCCTGTTTCTTTTCACAGCAGGGGACCTAGAGTCTGTGAGTAGAGACTTACCCTCCATTGATTTGTTTCAAGGTTCTCTTTTTAAGTCCATCTGACTCATCACAATGCCACCTGTATTTCACATAGAAACTCTAACTCTTAGGCACACAATCTTAAACTTTTAGTGGATTCTTGCCTAACACGTTGGTTTGGCACCTGTTGTAGTAAATAGTAAAGATGATTTTCAATATACATATCATATAAAATTACCAAGAAAGAAAATAATTTCAACTTGAAAACATTTAAGGTACATCTGAAAAATAAAGAGAAATAAATCGTACAAATGAATGAAGACACAAGTACGACTGACAGAAGAATAATCTGCAATGATTCATATTAGACTTCCAATGAAAATGAAAAGCATCTTTCATCAGAGCTGTTGGGTCTAAACTATCAAATACTACAAGTGTCTATCCTTCATCTGTTTGTGTTTTTTTTTTCTCTTTGGAATTGATAAGTACCTAAGCTCATCTGAGTTACAGTCAATTGTGATACACCTGATGTGGGTGCCAGGAAACAGACAGTACTCTTCAGAGCAGAGGATAGTATTAATGATCCATCTTCCAAACTTAAATTTAAGTTGAATTATGTTATCTATTTTTACAGGAATCTACTATAAGGCTACCACAAGCACTTAGGCTTAAAATAATTTCTGTTACAATCGCCATTAATCCACATTTCCCCACATGTGCTTTCTTACATCCCAGGACTACATGCATTTACAATGGCAAAGCTTTACCAATTACCTACTTATCCATAATTATTCAGTGTCATTGGAAACCTCTCTTTTCTATGTGCCATGTGAATATTACAACTGTTTGTATATCTGTAAAATAACTGATTTCTGAGGAAGATGTTGCCAAATAGAATAAGTACCATGTTACAATCATTGTGGTACTATGGTACATACACTTTATTAGGTGTGAATCAAGAATTATATGATTTGGGGAAAGGCCATGAGAATACCCAGAAAGTGAAGGCAGTTGTCTGAAGCTCAGACTACTAAGAAGCCTCATTAGCATGGAGAAGCATTCCAGGTACTGTATATGTGACTGAATACTCATGATTTCCTAGCTGTAAGTCATGGTTAGGTGTTCCAAAGCAAACAGAGACAGGGAGTTAGCTCTACTCCTGTGAGTCTCAAAGCTCTGATATTGCTGGGGTTCGAGCATAGAGAAAGAACAAAAGTTTTAGATGATACTTAATATATTATATTTTCTACAATTATCATTTTACACATAAAGCAAAGGTCCTTTATATGGGTCAACACTTTTGTAATCTATAAATGTAATACATCTTGGATGTAAGAAGAAAATGTAACAGGAGTTTTCAAAAGTGGTCTTGAGTCACTTTATTGTTTAGTCTTTTGCTCATTGATTAAATAGTGTTAAAAGACATCTCCCTTCATAATGGACCATTAAGTAATTGATTAGAAATGCATATACGGGGTTGGGGATTTAGCTCAGTGGTAGAGCGCTTGCCTAGGAAGCGCAAGGCCTTGGGTTCGGTCCCCAGCTCCGAAAAATAGAACCAAAAAAAAAAAAAAAAAAAAAGAAATGCATATACTATCACATCTGTTTCCCAAAGATGCTCTCTCGTAATTATTTATGGTTTTCTGTTAAGGCATGTTATTGATATTCTAAAGGTTTAGTCTTATTTATAAATTCATTCCATGTCAGTGTATTCATCTAAAGTCTTTGATATCCTAAAAAGCTCACTGTATTCTAGAATGGTAAACAAATTGATCATAGTATTTGTTTAAATCTTAATGCTTATTTTCAGTTTGATTACCAAGTGTTTTGATGTCTTTATAGAAAATTCAAATAGATTGAAAGTCTCCCAGTAGTAAAAGCGGACATTGTCTAATAAGAAAGACTCACCATTTACTTTGTTTAAATCTTTTTTTAACACTAGTAAACTTTTTTTAAACTTTTCCCAGGGGTTGATCAGTATCTTTAATTATAAAAAAATCAAAAAAATTGTTATTAATTTTTTTTCATTTTAAGGATGGATTATTTTCCAGACAGGACAGAGTCTGGGTTTATCTTAGTTATTTATTCACTTTCATGAATGAAACAACATGACAGGGCAGCTTTTAAAAGAAAGTATGAACATCATGGTAAAGGGCATGGCAAGAGGGAGCAAGAAGTCAAGCAGAGAAGCATAGGCAAAGAACACACACACACACACACACACACACACACACACACACGAGGGAGAGGAAGAGAAGGAGAAGAGAATTAATTTGGAGTGTCAAACTGCAAGCCCATTGACATACCTCCTCTGACAAAGCCATAGTTTCAGATCTCTTATGTGGTGGTTTGAATGAAAATGTCCGCCATTAGGATTGGGGCTATTAGGAGATAAGGCCTTGTTGAAAGAAGTGTGAACTTGTTGGAGGCAGTGTGTCACTGGGAGGTATGCTTTGAGATTTCAAGTGTTCAAGGCAGTTCCAGTGTCTCAGTCTCTGCCTGCTGCTTGGCCATCTGGAAATAGTACTTTTAGCTACCTATTGAGTACCATATGAGCCAGGGTGCCACCATGTTTGGCAATGGATTAAATCTCTGGAACTGTAAGCAATCTCAAATTAAATTAAATGCCTTCCTTTATAAGATTGCTATGGTCATAGTGTCTCTTCGCAGTAATAGAAACCCTAAAATGCTTCCCAAATATTTTGTCAATCTGGAGACCAAACATTCAAATATATGAGCCAATGGAGCACATTTTCTTTATAACTCCAGAGTTAATGTTTTGCTTTTTCAAAATGTTATGATTTGGTGTGCTATCATCTCTATTTAAAGGAAGCAGTGCAAAAAATGTATAATTATTACAATATATAAAAATTGTTTTTCGCCACATCCCTGGCCCAAGAGGAAACTGTATAAGGCCTCTGGGCTCCCGTGGGGGAGGGCCCAGGAGTGGCAGGACCCCTGCCTGAGACGCCGCCCGCCGGAAACTGAAGGAAACAGACCGGATAAACAGTTCTCTGCACCCAAATCCCGTGGGAGGGAGAGCTAAACCTTCAGAGAGGCAGACAAGCCTGGGAAAACAGAAGAGACTGCTCTCCGCACACACATCTCGGACACCAGAGGAAAAAGCCAAAGACCATCTGGAACCCTGGTGCACTGAAGCTCCCGGAAGGGGCGGCACAGGTCTTCCTGGTTGCTGCCGCTGCAGAGAGCCCGTGGGCAGCACCCCACGAGCGAACTTGAGCCTCGGGACCACAGGTAAGACCAAATTTTCTGCTGCAAGAAAGCTGCTTGGTGAACTCAAGACACAGGCCCACAGGAACATCTGAAGACCTGTAGAGAGGAAAAACTACACGCCCGAAAGCAGAACACTCTGTCCCCATAACTGACTGAAAGAGAGGAAAACAGGTCTACAGCACTCCTGACACACAGGCTTATAGGACAGTCTAGCCACTGTCAGAAATAGCAGAACAAAGTAACACTAGAGATAATCTGATGGTGAGAGGCAAGCGCAGGAACCCAAGCAACAGAAACCAAGACTACATGGCATCATCGGAGCCCAATTCTCCCATCAAAACAAACATGGAATATCCAAACACACCAGAAAAGCAAGATCTAGTTTCAAAATCATTTTTGATAATGATGCTGGAGGACTTCAAGAAAGACGTGAAGAACTCCCTTAGAGAACAAGTAGAAGCCTACAGAGAGGAATCACAAAAATGCCTGAAAGAATTCCAGGAAAACATAAATAAACAAGTAGAAACCCATAGAGAGGAGACACAAAAATCCATGAAAGAATTCCAGGAAATCATAAATAAACAAGTAGAAGCCCATAGAGAGGAGACACAAAAATCCCTGAAAGAATTCCAGGAAAACACAATCAAACAGTTGAAGGAATTAAAAATGGAAATAGAAGCAATCAAGAAAGAACACATGGAAACAACCCTGGATATAAAAAACCAAAAGAAGAGACAAGGAGCTGTAGATACAAGCTTCACCAACAGAATACAAGAGATGGAAGAGAGAATCTCAGGAGCAGAAGATTCCATAGAAATCATTGACTCAACTGTCAAAGATAATGTAAAGCGGAAAAAGCTACTGGTCCAAAACATGCAGGAAATCCAGGACTCAATGAGAAGATCAAACCTAAGGATAATAGGTATAGAAGAGAGTGAAGACTCCCAGCTCAAAGGACCAGTAAATATCTTCAACAAAATCATAGAAGAAAACTTCCCTTACCTAAAATAAGAGATACCCATAGACATACAAGAAGCCTACAGAACTCCAAATAGATTGGACCAGAAAATAAACACCTCCCGTCACATAATTGTCAAAACACCAAATGCACATAATAAAGAAAGAATATTAAAAGCAGTAAGGGAAAAAGGTCAAGTAACATATAAAGGCAGACCTATCAGAATCACACCAGACTTCTCGCCAGAAACTATGAAGGCCAAAAGATCCTGGACTGATGTCATACAGACCCTAAGAGAACACAAATGCCAGCCCAGGTTACTGTATCCAGCAAAACTCTCAATAAACATTGATGGAGAAACCAAGATATTTCATGACAAAACCAAATTTAAACAATATTTTTCTACAAATCCAGCACTACAAAGGATAATAAATGGTAAAGCCCAACATAAGGAGGCAAGCTATAACCTAGAAGAAGCAAGAAACTAATCGTCTTGGCAACAAAACAAAGAGAATGAAAGCACACAAACATAACCTCACATCCAAATATGAATATAAAGGGAAACAATAATCACTATTCCTTAATATCTCTCAATATCAATGGCCTCAACTCCCCAATAAAAAGAAATAGATTAACAAACTGGATACACAACGAGGACCCTGCATTCTGCTGCCTACAGGAAACACACCTCAGAGACAAAGACAGACACTACCTCAGAGGGAAAGGCTGGAAAACAACTTTCCAAGCAAATGGTCAGAAGAAGCAAGCTGGAGTAGCCATTCTAATATCAAATAAAATCAATTTCCAACTAAAATTCATCAAAAAAGATAAGGAAGGACACTTCATATTCATCAAAGGAAAAATCCACCAAGGTGAACTCTCAATCCTAAATATCTATGCCCCAAATACAAGGGCAACTACATACGTAAAAGAAACCTTACTAAAGCTCACAACACACATTGCACCTCACACAATGATAGTGGGAGATTTCAACACCCCACTCTCATCAACGGACAGATCATGGAATCAGAAATTAAACAGTGATGTCGACAGACTAAGAGAAGTCATGAGCCAAATGGAGTTAACGGATATTTATAGAACATTCTATCCTAAAGCAAAAGGATATACCTTCTTCTCAGCTCCTCATGGTACTTTCTCCAAAATTGACCATATAATTGATCAAAAAACGGGCCTCAACAAGTACAGAAAGATAGAAATAATCCCATGCGTGCTATCGGACCACCACGGCGTACACTGGTCTTCAATAACAATAAGGGAAGAATGCCCACATATACGTGGAAATTGAACAATGCTCTACTCAATGATAACCTGGTCAAGGAAGAAATAAAGAAAGAAATTAAAAACTTTTTAGAATTTAATGAAAATGAAGGTACAACATACCCAAACTTATGGGACACAATGAAAGCTGTGCTAAGAGGAAAACTCATACCTCTGAGTGCCTGCAGAAAGAAACAGGAAAGAGCATATGTCAGCAGCTTGACAGCACACCTAACATCTCTAGAACAAAAAGAAGCAAATACACCCAGGAGGAGTAGAAGGCAGGAAATAATCAAACTCAGAGAAGAAATCAACCAAGTAGAAACAAAAAGGACCATAGAAAGAATCAACAGAACCAAAAGTTGGTTCTTTGAGAAAATCAAAAAGATAGATAAACCCTTAGCCAGACTAACGAGAGGACCCAGACAGTGCGTCCAAATTAACAAAATCAGAAATGAAAAGGGAGACATAACTACAGATTTAGAGGAAATTCAGAAAATCATCAGATCTTAGTATAAAAGCCTATATTTAACAAAACTTGAAAATCTTCAGGAAATGGACAATTTCCTAGACAGATACCAGGTATCAAAGTTAAATCAGGAACAGATAAATCAGTTAAACAACCCCATAACTCCTAAGGAAATAGAAGCAGTCATTAAAGTTCTCCCAACCAAAAAGAGCCCAGGTCCAGACGGGTTTAGTGCAGAATTCTACCAAACCTTCATAGAAGACCTCATACCAATATTATCCAAACTATTCCACAAAATTAAAACAGATGGAGCCCTACCGAATTCCTTCTACGAAGCCACAATTACTCTTATACCTAAACCACACAAAGACACAACAAAGAAAGAGAACTTCAGACCAATTTCCCTTATGAATATCGACGCAAAAATACTCAATAAAATTCTGGCAAACTGAATTCAAGAGCACATCGAAACAATCATCCACCATGATCAAGTAGGCTTCATCCCAGGCATGCAGGGATGGTTTAATATACGGAAAACCATCAACGTGATCCATTATATAAACAAACTGAAAGAACAGAACCACATGATCATTTCATTAGATGCTGAGAAAGCGTTTGACAAAATTCAACAACCCTTCATGATAAAAGTCCTGGAAAAAATAGGAATTCAAGGCCCATACCTAAACATAGTAAAAGCCATATACAGCAAAACAGTTGCTAATATTAAACTAAATGGAGAGAAACTTGAAGCAATCCCACTAAAATCAGGGACTAGACAAGGCTGCCCACTCTTTCCCTACTTATTCAGTGTAGTTCTTAAAGTTCTAGCCAGAGCAATCAGACAACAAAAGGAGATCAAGGGGATACAGATCAGAAAAAAAGAGGTCAAAATATCACTATTTGCAGATGACATGATAGTATATTTAAGTGATCCCAAAAGTTCCACCAGAGAACTACTAAAGCTGATAAACAACTTTAGCAAAGTGGCTGGGTATAAAATTAACTCAAATAAATCAGTTGCCTTCCTCTATACAAAAGAGAAACAAGCCGAGAAAGAAATTAGGGAAATGACACCCTTCATAATAGACCCAAATAATATAAAGTACCTCGGTGTGACTTTAACCAAGCAAGTAAAAGATCTGTACAATAAGAACTTCAAGACACTGAGGAAAGAAATTGAAGAAGACCTCAGAAGACAGAAAGATCTCCCATGCTCATGGATTGGCAGGATTAATATAGTAAAAATGGCCATTTTACCAAAAGCAATCTACAGATTCAATGCAATCCCCATCAAAATACCAATCCAATTCTTCAAATAGTTAGACAGAACAATTTGCAAATTCATCTGGAATAACAAAAAACCCAGGATAGCTAAAGCTATCCTCAACAATAAAACGACTTCAGGGGGAATCACTATCCCTGAACTCGAGCAGTATTACAGAGCAATAGTGATAAAAACTGCACGGTATTGGTACAGAGACAGAAAGATAGACCAATGGAATAGAATTGAAGACCCAGAAATGGACCCACACACCTATGGTCACTTGATGTTTGACAAAGGAGCCAAAACCATCCAGTGGAAAAAAGATAGCATTTTCAGCAAATGGTGCTGGTTCACGTGGAGTGCAACATGTAGAAGAATGCAGATAGATCCATGCTTATCACCTGTACAAAGCTTAAGCCCAAGTGGATCAAGGACCTCCACATCAAACCAGACACACTCAAACTAATAGAATAAAAACAAGGGAAGCATCTGGAACACATGGGCACTGGAAAAAATTTCCTGAACAAAACACCAATGGCTTATGCTCTAAGATCAAGAATCGACAAATGGGATCTCATAAAACTGCAAAGCATCTGTAAGGCAAAGGACACTGTGGTTAGGACAAAACGGCAACCAACAGATTGGGAAAAGATCTTTACCAATCCTACAACAGATAGAGGCCTTATATCCAAAATATACAAAGAACTCAAGAAGTTAGACCGCAGGGAAACAAATAACCCTATTAAAAATGGGGTTCAGAGCTAAACAAAGAATTCACAGCTGAGGAATGCCGAATGGCTGAGAAACACCTAAAGAAATGTTCAACATCTTTAGTCATAAGGGAAATGCAAATCAAAACAACCCAGAGATTTCACCTCACACCAGTGAGAATGGCTAAGATCAAAAACTCAGGTGACAGCAGATGCTGGCGAGGATGTGGAGAAAGAGGAACACTCCTCCATTGTTGGTGGGATTGCAGACTGGTAAAACCATTCTGGAAATCAGTCTGGAGGTTCCTCAGAAAATTGGACATTGAACTGCCTGAGGATCCAGCTATACCTCTCTTGGGCATATACCCAAAAGATGCCTCAACAGATAAAAGAGACACGTGCTCCACTATGTTCATCACAGCCTCATTTATAATAGCCAGAAACTGGAAAGAACCCAGATGCCCTTCAACAGAGGAATGGATACAGAAAATGTGGTACATCTACACAATGGAATATTACTCAGCTATCAAAAACAACGAGTTTATGAAATTCGTAGGCAAATGGTTAGAACTGGAAAATATCATCCTGAGTGAGCTAACCCAATCACAGAAAGACATACATGGTATGCACTCATTGATAAGTGGCTATTATCCCAAATGCTTGAATTACCCTAGATCCCTAGAACAAACGAAACTCAAGACGGATGATCAAAATGTGAATGCTTCACTCCTTCTTTAAATGAGGAAAAAGAATACCCTTGGCAGGGAAGGGAGAGGCAAAGATTAAAACAGAGACTGAAGGAACACCCATTCAGAGCCTGCCCCACATGTGGCCCATACATATACAGCCACCCAATTAGACAAGATGGATGAAGCAAAGGAGTGCAGACTGACAGGAACCGGATGTAGATCGCTCCTGAGAGACACAGCCAGAATACAGCAAATACAGAGTCGAATGCCAGCAGCAAACCACTGAACTGAGAATAGGACCCCCGTTGAAGGAATCAGAGAAAGAACTGGAAGAGCTTGAAGGGGCTCGAGACCCCATATGTACAACAATGCCAAGCAACCAGAGCTTCCAGGGACTAAGCCACTACCTAAAGACTATACATGGACTGACCCTGGACTCTGACCCCATAGGTAGCAATGAATATCCTAGTAAGAGCACCAGTGGAAGGGGAAGCCCTGGGTCCTGCTAAGACTGAACCCCCTGTGAACTAGACTATGGGGGGAGGGCGGCAATGGGGGGAGGGTTGGGAGGGGAACACCCATAAGGAAGGGGAGGGGGGAGGGGGATGTTTGCCCGGAAACCGGGAAAGGGAATAACACTTGAAATGTATATTAGAAATACTCAAGTTAATAAAAAACATTGTTTTTCAAGTATCTTACTTAACAAAGCCAATATACTCCCCACTCTTCTAGCCTGGCTCACATGTCCATCTTCAAATATTATTTCCTCCATACAAAATTTACAAATTACTTCCTTTTACTATATAAACAAATACATGTTTTCCAACTACAGAGAAGTGTTTAAGTATAAAGATTTTTATTTCTCTGTTTCTTATATGTTCTGAGACTGAAAGAATGTGTCAAAAGGAAGATCAATATTCATCTTGTTGGTCTTAACTGCTAAGAATTAAGGAGCCATCCAGAGTAGCTAAGGAAAATGTTCAGATTCTGATACAAGTCTGGTCTGGCCTGAGACTTCAGCAGAGAGAAAGAGAGAGGGGAGAGAGAGGGGGGGTGGAGGGAGAGGGAGAAGGAGACGGAGAAATGTACCAGGCTGCAATGTAATTGACAGTTGTACTGTAAGTTTGCTGAGAAAGTTTACAAAGTGCAAAATCAAATGGCTCCTAATTTTCCAATGTCTATTACTGGCTGAACAAACTGAGAAAAACATGGGTTCAACTCAAACATAGCATTATGGGAACATCAGAGACCCCAGAGTGGAAACTGTTGCTTGATTATTCTACTTGCAGCAACTTCTCTTATTAAGAAAATGTTATAAGGGGTTTGGGGATTTAGCTCAGTGGTAGAGCGCTTGCCTAGCAAGCGCAAGGCCCTGGATTCGGTCCCCAGCTCCGAAAAAAAAAAGAAAATGTTAAAGTATAAATTTTTAATTATCATGTATAGGACATCCTTACCCCCAGTATTAGATGTGTTCTTTGGAAACTTTTGTCTACTTGAAATATTTATCCTGGTTTCAAACATATTTTCAGTTTCTATTCTGTCAGCATATTTTTCTGTTTTCATGGTGTGATAGATTATATTTCTCTTGTGAGTATATTTTCCCTTTGAAGACACTATTTCTTATATATGATGTTTACTTTATAAAGCATGGTCACAATGCTAAAATCCATCAAAATAGAGAGTATGAGTCTTACATTTCTATTAGAGCTAACCTAGCAGGAGTTAGAAAACAACAATAACAAAAAAAATCAAAGAAACTTTTGAGAAAAGAAGGTCAAATGCAAAATCATTTGCCTGGAAAATATATAGAAGTTAAGACCAATATTCTTATGGTCTTTTTATTTGTAATAAAAATCTCCAGTGAATGTTCATGAATAAGTATTTATTCATACTTCTGGATAGAAATCATTCTCTAAACAACTTATTCTGTTTGGACTTACTTGTCCAAAATAAAAATATTTTATGGAATGACCAATCAATTTTCTGTAGTCAAGACATGTTTTCCGTTGACTTTAATTTTCCCTTTACATAGGGAAATACTCCAAATATATATTGTATTGGACAATATGATGTTTTATGAGAACAATTTTGTAAACAAATAATGTAAAATATTTTTAGAATTAAATGTTTATATATGAGAACTATTTGAACACATCAAAAACAATAGTCATTCACATAAACAATAATTCTATATTATTTCACATGAATGATTTTAAAATTCATCTTTCTGAGCACTTGCTTCCATATTATAAAACTAGTTATTATACTGACACTTTAATCATCTTAATCTAATTAAGGTGGATCTAAAACATATACCCTTCAAACATTATGATTGTTTTACTAATTAATGTTAAGGAAATCATTATTGATTAAAGATTAAATGCTTAGTCAAGATGTATTATTTCAAATTTGTGTGAAAAGATTCAAAACCTTTATCCCCACTTGATATTTATTCCAAAATAAATGACTCTAACAGTTCATTAACCTAATTTAAATAAAGGAATTCAATTTATTTAATTTTATGTCGTTCTGTATTCTCAAAATAGGACCTCACATCTATTGATAACTTCACTAATTTACTGACATAAAATTTCTAAACATTATAAATATGCATGTACACACATTTATGAAATTCATTTTTAATATTTTTAAAGATTTCATTTTTATTGGTCATATTTTTATTTACATTTCAAATGTTATTCTCTTTCCAAGTTTCCCTGTCCAGTCCATAAACCGCCTATCTCATCCCTCCTCCCCCTTTTTCTATATGGGTATTCCCCTACCAATCAATCCACCCCTTCCTGCCTCCTCAAACTGACATTCTTCTACACTGGGGGGATCAAGCCTTGGCAGGAACAAGGGCTTCACCTCCCATTGGTGCCCAACAGGACATCCTCTGCTACATACACAGCAGGAGTCATGGGGCTGTCCATGTGTACTCTTTTGATGGTTATTTAGTTCCTTGGAGCTCTGGTTGGTCTGTATTGTTTTTCTCATGGCATTATAAGCCCCTTCAGCTCCTTCAATCCTTTATATAACTCTTCCAATCGGGACCCTGTTCTCAGTTCAGTGGTTGTCTGTGAGCTTCCCAGGAAACAACTATATCAGGCTGCTGTCAAAATGCACCTCTTGGCATCAGGAATATCTGGGATTGGTGTCTGTATATATATATATATAGGCTGGATTCTAGGTGGGGCAGTCGCTGGATGGCCTTTCCTTCAGTTTCTGCTCCACAGGTTTTCTCCATATTTCTACCTATTAATTTTTTTTGTTCTGCATTCTAACAAGGACTGAAGCATCCACATTTTGATCATTCTTCTGGAGATTCATGTGACCTCTGCATTGTATCCTGTGTAATCCCAGCTTTTAGGCTAATATCTACTAATCGGTGACTGCATACCATGTTTCTGTTGTTGTTGTTGGTGGTGGTGTTGTTGGTGTTGGTGTTGGTGGTGTGTGTTAGTGTGTGTGTGTGTGTGTGTGTGTGTGTGTGTGTGTGTGTTGGTGTTACTTCACAGAGGATGATATTTTCTAGTTCATCCATTTGTCTATGAATTTCATGAAGTCATGTTTTTAATAGCTGTGTAATATTCCTTTGTGTAAGTGTATCACATTTTCTGTATCCATTCCTCTGTTGAGAGACATCTGGGTTGATTCCAGCCTCAGGCTATTATAAAGAAAACTGCTATGTACTTAAAGGAACAGGTGTCCTTGTTATATGTTGGAGTATATTTTGGGTATATTCCCAGGAGTGGTATAGCCTGGTCCCCAATATTCTGAGGGACCTCCAGACTCATTTTCATAGTGGTTGTATCAGCTTGCAATCCTACCAACAATGGAGGAGTGTTTTCATTTCTCCACATCCTTGCCAGAATCTGTTATCAACTGAGTTTTATCTTAGCCATTCTGACTGGTGTGAAGTGGAATTCAAGTTGATTTGATTTGCATTCTATGATGACTAAAGAGGTTGAACATTTCTTTAGGTGCTTCTCAGCCATTCGATATTCCTCAGTTGAGAATTCTTTGTCTAGATCTGTTTCTCATTTTTTTAAGATTATAAAACTGCTTTAATGGAAAGTTCCCTCTCCCCCCAATACACCATCTGGGCTTGGGTAGATGTGGTCAGGACTGGCCCCAAAACAATAGAGTCTATAGTCATTACCAAAATATACATCTGTCACCATAAAAAATGCTGCACCACCTCAGCCCCACAGGTATAAAATCATAAATATTTACACTCTTCCCGTGATGCTCACATAACTGAGGTGCAGGGAACACCTCCCATAGAAAAAGGCTAGGATGGAAATGGTCGTCCAGGAGGGATATTAAGGCCTAGAGGTTAACCCCTTAACTGGTCATAGTCAGAGTCGTACAGAAAACAAAAGTTTAGTCCAAAATTTGAAGGTAGAAACCCACAAGTCTCAGAGCTTTTTCTCTAGCCCTGGCCTGGACCCACCTGCAAGTTGGTCACTGGAAGGAAGGCGTGTTGGCGACTCAGAAGCTTAGAGTACATCCATACAACTATATCACTGCTATACAAAGTTACTTAAAATCTGTATCTCGTGCATACAAATGGAAAAGTCCCAGGTATTTGATCAAGTGGAAATATTGCTAGGCACAGGTGTCTGTGACCACACAGAATAGAATAAAAAGGTCAAATGAGGCTAGGCAGCTGAGGATGGCCTGGGCCCTCTGGGCTGGCCAGGGACAAGGGAAAATCATGTTACTTGATTATAATAAGGGTGTAGAGGAGTGACCCCAGCACATTCAAGGCATTAGGGAGCCTATGTATAGGCTACCTGACTCCATGCAGGCCTTGAGACAACTTGTGGCCTTAGAGTTTAGGTGTGTGGCCATGAGGCGTGCTGGTTTTGTAAGGCACAAAAAGTGGCTGTGTTCCGTGTACTGCTGTGACCTTATGCCTGAGCCCCTCAAGGCATGGTGCTGGGACTGGACCTCTGTGGCTCAAGCCATTTCCCACCAAGGCAAAGTGAGCCAGATTTATTTAAAAAAACAGGTAAACTGATCTCTCTTTAAAAAAATAAAATATTTGGTCTGTAAGGTCACTTCAGCTGCTTTTTAAAGTGACTTTTCTGGAATGGCGGAAGCTTTAGCAGGCCCACAGGCACCTAGATTGTGGACTTGGAAAAGGACACTCACAGGTGGTGGTTCCCCTCCAGGTCATGGTTGTACAGCTCAATTAGTGCCGGCCCTGACTGCCTCCTCCACAGGGCCCATCTGGATCAGTATCATCTTGTGGTCCTTCTTGAAGAACTTGAAGCCTTTTACCATACCACCATTGCTGGAGAAGAGGCTCTTGAAGTCATCCTCTGACACAGAGGGCGGGATGTTGGAGAGGTGCAGGGTAGCTGAGGGTGGGAAGATGTTCCAGAAGTTCTTGGAGCCTGGTTTCTTGAAGTGGTGCAGTGGTGAGCTGCTGTAGTCCTTGGTCTGTCTCTGGTCTTTCTGTCCCTCATGAGGCAACTGCACACTATTATGCTTTGACGGTGTAATGTGCACTGATGTCCCATGCAGCTTGTGCCTGTTCAGGTGACTTATGGCCAGCTGGGCCTGGCTGCCATCTGTGCTCTGCACAAGGGCATTTTCCTTATTGAACAGGATCTTAACCTGCTGCATATCACCATAGACGCCGAGGAGAATAAAGAGGCTTTGGGTTGTGACTCTCTCAAGGTTCAGGTTGCTGACCTAAAAGACAGAATTCCCAGCACCTGCCAGCACTGGGATGGCAATACGGCCAGCTGCAGCAGCAGCAGAGTATATGGCCAGGGGTCCAGGACTCCATGGACATTAGGAACAGAGAGGCCAAAGGCTGCTGCCATGGTCTGGTCCAGGGATGGGTGGCTGTCTCCAGCACGTCAGGGATCGTGTAACCTCTGCTCTTGTCGTTGTTGTATTGTACGTTGAGCCTGGTGAGCTTGGAGAAGTTGATGCACAGCATGCAGCGAGCATTGCAGATGTTCTGGCCATCCGGGACAGCTTGGCATGCTGGGCACTCACAGGGTCAGCGGACTGCAGCAGTGCCTAAAACTAGTTGTTCTTGGTGAACGTGATGATCTTCAGGACTCTACCAAACTTAGAGAAGATCTTGTGCAGCACATCCAGGGTCACTGGGTAGAAAAGGTTCTCCACAATGATCCTGAGCACTGGGCTCTGGCCTGCCATTGCCATTCCTGCAGCCACGGCAGCAACTGAGGTTGCCAAGGCCATACTCCTGACTGTACGGTGTTCACAGGTTGCAGGGCTGTCTGGGCGTGTGCCTGGTTGGGCGAATTGTCGGTTTTGAGCTCCTTGTGGTCGGAGAACTGGATGTAGATGGGCTGCCCACGAAGCACTGGCACCACCGATGTGTAGTAGCTAACCATAGTGTTGGCAGCCTCCACTGTGCTCATTTCAATGAAGGCCTGGTTCTTCCTCTTCAGCATAAGGAGGTTGGTAGCTTTCCCAAAGGACAGCCCCAGGGAGATGATCTCACCTTCAGTGACATCACTATGTAGCTTGAGGACATGGATGACTCTGGAAGGAACTCCTGTTGTCACCTTTGAAGTTCTTGCTATAATTTCCATTAGCTGCTGAGGCTGAGCTGCTCATGATGAAGAGGCCGTTGATGACGTGGAGAAGAGCTTGTCTGATCCCCACTTTGTACCGACTGCATTGTCTGTGAAGATGCTGTCTATGGCACACAGAGGAGACCTGTGGGGGACGGAGCAGAGGCACAGGAATCCTGTTCCCCATTTTTAATACGATTATTTGATTCTCTGGAGTCTCTCTTCTTGAGTTCTTTGTATATATTGGATATTAGCTCTCTATCAGATATATGATTGGTAAAGAGTTTTTCCTAATCTGTTGATTGTCTTTTTGTCCTAGTGACAGAGTTCTTTCCCTTACACTTTCCCTTTGCAATTTTATGAGGTCATGTTTGTTGATTCTTGATCTTAGAGCATGAGTCATTGTTGTTCCATTCAGGAAATTTTCCCCAGTTCCCTGTGTGTTTGAGGTTATTCCCCAGTTTTTCTTGTATTAGTTTGAGTGTATCTGATCTTATGTGGAGGTCTTTGATTCACTTGGACTTGATCATTGTACACAGTGATAAACATGTATCAATTTGTATTCTTCTATATTCTGAGCTCCAGTTCAACCAGCACCATTTGTTGAAAATGCTATCTTTTTTGCACTGGATGGTTTTAGATTCTTTGACAAAGATCAAGGGACCATAGGTGTGTGGATTTATTTCTGGATATTCAATTCTACTACATAGATCTAGTCTCTGTACCAACACCTTCCAGTTTTATCACTATTGCTATGTAATATAACTTGAGGTCAGGGATGGTGATTCCAACAGAAGTTCTTTTATTGTTGAAAATGTTTTTCGCTATCTTGGGTCTTTTAATATTCCAAATGAATTGGAAATTGCTTTTTCTAATTCTGTGAAGAATTGAGTTGGAATTTTGATGGGGATTACTTTAAATCTACAGAATGCTTTTGCAAGATGGACATTTTTGCTATATTAATCCTGCCAATCTATGAGCATGGAAGGCCTTTCCCTCTTGTGAGATCTTCTGAGATCTTCAATTTCTTTCTTCAGAGACTTGAAGTTCTTGTCATACAGAACTTTCACTTGCTTGGTTAGAGTTACATCGAGGTATTTTATGTTATTGGGACCATTGTGAAGGGTGTCATTTCTCTAATTTCTTTCTTGGCCTGTTCATCCTTTGAGTAGAGGAAAGCTACTGATCTGTTTGAGTTAATTTTATACCCAGCAATTTTGCAAAAGTTGTTTATCAGGCTTGGTAGTTCTCCGGTGGAATTTTGGGGTCACTTAATTATACTATCATATCACCTGCAAATAGTCATATTTTGACTTCTTCCTTTCCAATTTGTATCCCTTTGATCTCTTTTTGTTGTCTGATGGCTCTGGCTAGGAGTTCAAGTACTATATTGAAAAGGCAGGGAGAGAGCGGGTAGCCTTGACTAGTCCCTGATTTTAGTGGGATTACAAGTTTCTCTCCATTTGATGTTGGCTACTGGTTTACTGTATATTTCTTTTACTATGTTTAGTTATTGACCTTGAATTCCTGATCTTTCCAAGACGTTTAACATGAATTTTGCCAAATGCTTTCTCAGTACCTAATGAGACGAAAATGTATTTTTTTTTGGTTCGAGTTCATTTATATAGTGGATTATATTGATGAATTTCCTTATACTGAACCATCACTGCATCCCTGAGATGAATCCTACTTGATCATGAGGGAGGATCATTCTGATGTGTTCTTGGATTTGATTTCCAAGAATTTTATTGAGTATTTTTGCTTCTATATTCAGAAGAGAAATTGATCTGAAGTTTTATTTCTTGGTTGGGTCCTTGTCTGGTTTAGGTATAGGTGTAACTTTTCCTTCATAGAAGGAATTGGGTAGTTTTGTTTCTGTTTCTATTTTGTGGAATAGTTTGGACAGTATTGGTATTAGGTCTTCTTTGAAGGTCTGATAGAATTCAGCACTGAACCCATCTGGCCCTGGGTTTTTCCTTGGTTGGGAGACTTTTAATGACTGCTTTTATTACTTTAGGAGTTATGGGTCTGTTTAGATGGTTTATCTGATCCTGAATTAGCTTTGGTATGTAGTATCTCTCTAGAAAATTGTTCATTTCATACAGATTTTCCAGACTTGTTGAGTATAGGCTTTTGTAGTAGGTTCTGATGATTTATTTCATTTCCTCAATTTCTGTTGATCTGTCTTTCTTTTAGTTTCTGATTTTGTTAATTTGGAAACTCTATCTGTGCTCTTTGGTTAGTCTGGTAAGCTTTTATCTTTCGTATTGATTTTATCAAAGAAAGAGCTCTGTTTTTTGTTTGTTTGTTTGTTGTTTGTATGGTTTATATGGTTGTTGTTTGTTTTGTTGGTTCTTATTTGTTTTGTTTTTTTTGTTTGTTTCTATTTGGTAGATTTCAGCCCTGAATTGGATTATTGCCTGCTGTCTATTCCTTTTGGGTATATTTGCTTCTTTTTGTTCTAGAACTTTTAGGTGTGCTGTCAAGCTGCTAGAGTATGTGCTCTCCAGTTTCTTTTTGGTGGCACTCGGAGCTATGAGTTTTTCACTTAGCACTGCTTTCATTGTGTCCCATAAGTTTAGGTATATTATGTCTTCATTTTCATTAAATTCTAAATGCCTTTACTTTCTTTCTTTATTTTTTCCTTGACCAAGTTATCATTAAGTGTTCATCTTTGATGTGTACGTGGGCTTTCTGTTGTTTTTGTTGTTATTGAAGACCAGTCTAAGACTGTGATGATCTTGTAGGGTGCATGGGATTATTTCAATCTTCTTGTATCTGTTGAGGCTTGTCTTGTGACTGATTCTATGGTCAATTTTAAAGAAGATACGATGAGGTTCCCAAAAAGATATATTTTGTTTCATTTTAGGATATCTGTTAAATCCATTTGTTTCATAATTTCTGTTAGTTTCTCTGTGTCTCTGCTCTCTGCTTAGCTTCCCTTACCATGTTCTGTTCATTGATGAGAGTGTGTGTGGGGGGGAAGTTTCCCAATATTATTATGTGTAGTGAAGTGTGTGTGTGTGTGTGTGTGTGTGTGTGTGTGTGTGTGTGTGTTGAGCTTTAGTAAGGTTTCTTTTAGAAACGTAGGTGCCTTTGCATTTGGAGCATAGATATTCACAATTGAGAGTACATTTTGGTGGAGTTTTCTTTGATGAATATGAAGTTTTCTTCCTTATGTTTTGATAACTGTTGGTTGAAAGTTGATTTTATTAAATATTACAATGGCTACTCCAGCTTGTTTCTTGGGACCATTTGCTTGGAAATTTTTTCCAGGAATTTACTCTGAGATAGTGTCTTTCTTTGTCATTGAGGTGTGTTTCCTGTATGCATCAAAATGCTGGGTCCTCTTTATATACCCAGTCTGTTATTGGGAATTGAGTCCATTGATGTTGAGGAATATTAGGAATCAAGGATTGCTGGTTCTTATTTTTGTTGTTAGAGGTGGAATTGTCTGTTTGGCTATCTTCTTTTGAGATGGTTGAAAGTAGATTACTTTCTTGCTTTATCTAGGGTTTAGGTTCCCTCCTTGTGTAGGAGTTTTCCATTTATTATTCTTTCTGGGGCTGAATTTCTGGAAAGATATTGTGTAAATTTGGTTTTGTCATGGAATATTTTAGTTTCTCCATCTATATTAAGAATTTAGCTAGATACAGTAGCCTGGGATGGCATTTTTGTTTTCTTCATGTCTGCATCACATCTGCCCAGGATCTTCTGGCTTTCATAGTCTCTGAGGAGAAGTCTGGTGTAATTCTGTTATGTCTACTTTTATATGTTATTTGACCTTTTTCACTTACTGCTTTTAGTATTCTTTCTTTGTTTTGTGCATTTGGTGTTCTGACTATTATGTGACAGGACGAAATTCTTTTCTGGTCCAATCTATTTGGAGCTCTGTAGGCTTCTTGTATATTTATGAGCATCTTTCTTTTGGTTAGGGAAGTTTTCTTCTATAAATTTGTTGTAGATATTTACTGGCCCTTTAAGCTGAGGCTGTTTTCTCTCTTCTCTACCTATTGTTCTTATGTTTGATCTTCTCATTCTTTCCTGCATTTCCTGGAGGTTTTTGGGTTAGGAGCTTTGTACATTTTGTGATTTCTTTGATGGTTGTATTAATGTTTTATATGGCATCTTCATCTGAAATTCTCTCTTCTCTTATATTCTGTTGGTAATGCTTGTGTTTATGACTACTGATCTCTTTCCTAGGTTTTCTATCTCCAGGTTTTTCTGCTTTTGCAATCTCTTTACTGTTTCTATTTCCATTTTTGGGTCTTGAATGATTTTGTTCAATTCCTTTACCTGTTTGGTTGTGTTTTCCTATAAGTCTTTTTTTGGAAGATAATTTTGTAATTACATTTATGTACAGAAAACTTAAGTGTACATTTAACCCAGTCTAGTGGTGAGTTCTTTAGCCTTTGACTTTTCCAGCTTGGCAATGCGAGCCACAGACTTAGGACCCAGGACATTGCCTCCCCAGTGGAGGCAGATCTTGTCATATCTTTCATTATAATTGGTCCTAGTAGTTTCGACCAGCTTAGTCAGAGCACCCTTGTCTTCCGAGTTAACCTGTGTGAAGGCAACAGTGGTACATGTCTTCCTGTAGACCAGGCACTCCAACCTGTCCTTTCCCTTGATGATGCATAGGGCACCACCATCTTTTGACAAAGGGCAGGCAGGAAAACCACCAGCTCAATGAGGTCTACATCATGGGCAATCACCACCAGCTGAGCCTTCTTGTTCTCCACCAAAGTGGTGACTGTATTGACCCCTGCTCGGAGGACAGGTGGTCTCTTAGTTGGGATGTCCCCTTTGCCAACAGCTTTCTTCTCAGCACAGGCCAGCAGCCTTTGCTGCTTCTCCTGCTTTGTCTCTGGCCTGTACTTGTAGGCAAGTTTAAGCAGCTGAGTCACTGTTTACCTGTCCAGGGCCTGGGTGAACTGTTTGGTGGCAGGAGGTACTTTGAGCCACTTATAGAGGATGGTTCTTTGCTGATGCAGCTTGATGTAGCGGGGCCATTTGAGGAAGCGTGTGAGATCTCTTTTGGGCTGGATGTCCTGCCCAATGCCAAAGTTCTTAGGCCTTTTCTCAAACAAAGGATTGACCACCCTTTTGGCCTCCTGTTTCTTGACGATGGCGGGGGCTGGGGCCACCTATTTTCCCTTGGCCTTCTTTCCTTTTCGCATCTTGCTCAGCTGGAGCCCTATAATTCTTTAAGAGATTTTTGTGTTACATTTTTAAGGGCTTCTACCTGTTTACCTGCATTGTCCTATATTTGTTTAAGGGAATTATTTATATTCTTCTTAATGTCCTCTAACATCACTATGAGTTATGATTTTAAATCACAGTCTTGCTTTTCTGATGTGTTGGGGTGCTCAGGTCTTACTATGGTGACAGAACTGGATTCTAATGATGCCAAGTGGCTTTGGTTTCTGTTGCTTAGATTCTTGACTTTGCCTCTTGCCTTCTGCTTATCTCTGGTATTAGCTGGTTTTGCTGTCTCTTGAAAGTGACTTTACCCTCCGATAAGTCTGTGTATCAGCACTCCTGGAGACAGGTTCTCTCCCAGGGTGATCTTGGCACAGAGAGCTATGTCAAAGTTTAAGTTCTGTGCAAAAGGAAATCAGAAGGATCCTGTCTCAGACTGTTCCTTTGTTCTGGTGTCCAGAGGGCTCCAGGTGGGTTCTGGTTGGGCCAGGAATATGAGCAGCAGTAGTGACCTCACCTGTGTTCACAAGACTGTCTACACTTCTGAGAATTCAGTTCTCAAGTTATAGAGAACTGTGGCACTGGGTCATCTCTGGGTGCAGGTAGAACTTTTAAATATTTTGTTCCAGACTGCTCTTACATTCCTGAGTCCTGCTTACTCCACCAAGTCCCTTGGAGCAGAGGTGATGGCCTTACCTGTGTTCTCAGGTTTGTCAGCACTCCCAGAGACCAGCTTTCTCTTAGAGGGATCTCTCATTTCTTTTTTTTTATAAATGAATAGTGCATTCAATCCCTTTGTTCTTATACAAACATCTGTTCTAACATTTTGTTTCTGGTTTGACGTCAAATAACATATTTCCTGAACTTTTAAAAATAAACTGTCCTCAGAGGAAAATGAGAATCACCTCTTTACTTATGTATTTTAGAGTATTAAATATATTTATCACAAAATTCTTTAAAATAGTGTTTACCAAAAGACCATACCCAGCAAATAAAGATTTATCCCTTAACTTTTCTTAGTCTTTTATATTATTTTGAAAAAGCTTGAAAATTTTTACATGATTGCATTGCCTTTTTTCATAAGTTTTCATAATTACTCAATCTTTTATTTCTTTAATTTTGTTATGCTTCAACAAGATACCTCATCATATATTCCTGTTGGCTAACTAAGATGCTATTGTCTATAATCTTATTTTTTTTCTTCTGTATACTTCTGTAGTTAAGTCAACATATTTGCTTTCCTTCTGGAAGACAGCTTTTGCTCCAATAAGGGCGTCCCTAGAATATAACTTGTTCATCTTTGGATCCTTGGCATGGATGCTCTTGGATTTCTCATATTACTATGATATCATGCTTACTATGCACTAGCAATCACTTGAGATTCTTCTTGTCATTGCTTTGTGGAGAAACAAGTGGGCAAATGGACTTAGAAGTGACTGCGTAGGATCCTACAATATTAACAGTTGTATGTCATGATAGTATTAATAGCAAATTACCAGCAAACACTTCCTAATATATTCTAACAAAATCATTTTACAAATTTTGGGATTTACATTAGTTTGATATTACAAAGACCAGAGAGTTGAGCAAAGCTTTGTCTAATGAAGCCAGAAGGAAGAGAAGTAATAGAACCTGTCACTGGTACACCACTTAATTGACTATCATGTCATCCTGTCTTATTCTGTCATTGCCCAAGAGAATAACTGGGTCTCTTAAACAAATATGTCAGGTCAATATCATCATTTTTATCATCATTTCAAGATTATCATAAAATAATATATCATGAACTTATTAAAACTTTTAAATGGACTTGGGGCTGGGACATTTTTTTATTTTATATTTTATGTATTTACATTCTAAATATTATCCCCTTTCCTGATTTCCCCTCCAGAAGTCCCCATCCTATTCTTCCTCCTGCTGCTCATATAAGGGTTCTCCCCCACTCCCCCACCCACTCCCACCTCTCTGGCCTCGCATTCCCCTACACTGTGGAAATGAGCCTTCACAGGATACAGGAGTTTTTCCATGAGGTAAGATGTTTACTAACTAACCAAATTAGAGAACTAGGGTATCAATAATAGCCCTGGCCTTAAGACTAAATCGTCATTAAGTAAACATATCAAACATCAACTTTGGGCCTATGCACACATTTCACTCACAATATTTGTGTCCACAAAATGTAAACATGATTACCACATCCACATGCATATGCAAAACCACTAACAATCTAAATAAGTCATATATTTCTCACAAAAATAAATTCTTCATAATAGTGCATACTTTTCTTTCTCTTATAAATTTATTTTTTTAAATCTTATTGGTTTTATTATTCATATTTCAAATGATATATCCCTTCCAAGTTTCCCCTTCACAAACTCCCATCCCTTTTCCCCCTACCCTCTGCTTCTATTTGGGAGCTCCCCCACGCAACCCACTCTAACCTCACTGCCCTAGTATTTTCCCATTCAGTATCCACAGGACCAATGGTTTCCTCTCCCACTGATGCCCGACAAGGCCATTCTCTGATACAGAGACGCTGGAGCCATGGGTCCTCCATGTGCACTCTTTGGTTTGTGGGTTAGCCCCTGGAAGCTCTGGAGGTTGGGTTGGTTAATATTGTTGTTCTTCCTATAGTGTTCCAAACCCCTTCAGCTCCTTCAGTCCTTCCCCTAACTCCTCTACTGGGGTGTTTTTGTTGATGGTTGGCTAGTAGTTCCACATCTGTATTTTTCAGGCTCTGACAGCTATATCAGGATCCTGTCAGCATGCAACTTATGGCATCAGCAATAGTGTCTGGGTTTGGTGTCTGAAGATGGGATAGATCCATAGGTGAGGCAGTCGCTGAGCAGCCTTTCCTTCAGTCTCTGCTCTACTCTTTGTTCCTGCATTTTCTTTCTTTGGAACAACATTATGTTAATATTTTAGATGGGTGGATGGCCCCATCCCTTAAGGGAGGCCATGTCTAACATCTGGATATGATCTCCATAGGTTCTCTTTCTCCTTTGTTGGGTATTTCACCTAATGTTATCCCCATTGTGTTCTCAGAGACTCTTGTTTTCCTTGCATCTGGGACTTTCTGGTGGCTACCTCTAGTTCCTCATCCCCCACTGCTACACACCTCCATTCAGTTTCCTGACTCTATGTACTTTTCCCCGGTCTCCTCCCATACCTGATCCTGTCTTTCTTTCCCCCTGCTTCTTCTATCTCCCTCACAGGCCCCTCCCTCTCTCTACCACCTATGATTATTTTGTTCCCCCTTCTAAGTAGGACTAAAACATACACACTTTGGCCTTCTTTCTTCTTGAGCTTCACATTGTCTATGAGTTGTTTTGTGGGTATTCTGAGTTTTTCCTTAATATCTGTATATCAGTGAGTATGTACCATGTGTGTTCTTTTGCATCTGGGCTACCTCACTCAGGATGTTATTTTTAACTTCCACCCATTTGTCTGTGAATTTCATGAAGTCATTTTTTTTAAAAGCTGAGTACTCCATAGTGTAAATGCACCACATTTTCTGTACTCATTTCTCTGTTAAGGGACATCTGGGTACTTTACAGCTTCTGGCTATTACAAATAAGACTGCTATGAACATAGTGGAGCATGTGTCTTTGTTATATGTTGGGGAATGTATATGCACATTCGGTATATGCCCAGAAGTATATAGAGTGGGAAAGAACCTCAAAGTCATTGGCACAGGGGAAAATTTAGAGTTTGGGTTCTAAGATCAACTATAAACAAATGGGAATCTCATAAAATTGAAAAGCTTCTGGAAAGCAAAGTAAATTGTCAATAGGACAAAATGGCAACCTACAAATTTGGAAAATCTCTAGCAATCTTACATCTGATAGGGGTTAATATCTAATATATATAAATAACTCAGGGGTTTAGACACCAGAGAACCAAATAACCCTATTAAACCAAGCAGCATACACCAGCTGATATGACACCCTCAACACATAGACAGCAGAGGACTGCTGGGTCTAGGTTCAGTCAGAGAACCCTAGCCCTCAAAGACTGGAGGTCATAAAGAATGGGGAAGTCTTGTGGGGTATGAGGTTGGGGGTTGGCAACAACCTCGTGGAGACGGGGGATGGAAGAGATACAGAATGTGCAAAAATGTGGTTCAGAGTTAAATAAAGAATTCTCAACTGAGAAATCACAAATGGCCTAGAGATACCTAAAGAAAAGTGCAATATTCTTAGTCATCAGGAAAATGCAAATCAAAAGAACTCTTAGATTTCACCTCACACCAGTCAGAAGGACTAAGATCAAAAGCTCAGTTGACAGCACATGTTGGTGACACATGGAGAAAGAGGAACAATTCTCCATTGCTAGTGGGATTGCAAGATGGTACAACTACTCTGGAAATCAGTCTGGTGGTTCCTCAAGGTACCAAAGTACTACCTGAGGTCACACCTATAGTGCATAATTCTCAAATGTCTGCTTCCAAAATACCATCACGGTTGAAACTAAGATTCTATTTAAAATATTTTCTATGTTTAAAGAAAACATCCCCAAAAATATTATCACTCAATCTAATTCTTCAGTTCTTACTAAATTGAACCTACACAAGTTTGTTTTGCCTCTTAGTGATTATTTAGACATTTTTAAGTAGAATTACATGGATGGACAACACCTGACACTAGTGGGTCTATTTAACTGTATAGGCACTGGAACAGAGCTTAGCTATGAGTGCTTAGATTCACTCAAAGTATTAATGTTTTTCAAACTAGTATTACCATTATCTCTTAAAAAGGCATGGCTTACTTAGCATGTGTGAGCTTTATAGCCAGAGGGATAAACTGACAGGAGGAAAATATATAAGAGAAATAAAGCTGGTTTGATTTTAAACTGGCAAAAATATTATAATAAAAACAATTGTAGCTCTAACAAGGAGAGTCATGTATGTGAATATCAGCATTCTGCATCTAAGTATGATTAATCCTAGATATATATTTAGTTTCCTTGATTAGCAATCTTAACACTTTTAAAAACAAATAGAACTATGTAATTGGTGAGATTACAACCACTTTGCCTACAGTGATATGACAAATCTATACCTTAACAATATGTATTCGAAAACAGACTTTTCTTACATCACAGAAAATATGGCTTTTTTCCCTATAGAAACTATCATCATATGACAGATTTTCAAAGCTCAAGATTAATATAATTGTGGATGTAATTTATTCCAAAGCTTCATTTGGCAAATTCTACATAATTACCTTCCATCAGCAGAAAATTATATTGATAGTAAGTAAAGTTTTAATATGAATTATTTTTTGTGCAAAGAAAATATGTTTCATAGTTTATCTAGAAAGAGCAAATTCATACAACTCCCTTCATATAATTACATATTAACTTTTAATAATTAATTTACTCATAGAACCATCTAACAATATTAAAAAACAAATCCTTCTTCCACAAGTAAGTGATTATTGGTCATAGTCCTCAATGATATTAGCAAATACAAAGTATGCTGTTATTGCAGTTATCAGATTATTCATAGTTAGATGTCATTGGGTTAGGAGTTTACATTAACAGATTATAAAGTCTCTGGGATATGGATTAGAATGTAAGTATGATAACCTTTTAACTTACCAATAAAAGTGTACTGTGAAGCACACATAGTTTTGGTTAAAAGTTCTGAGTTTTCACAGTAATTTCATAAGAGAGCCAAAAAGATGCCGGATTTAAAAACTTACTTTCAGATAGAGGGCCAAAAATTAACAAACATGTGTAATACATTGAATCAGTTGAATAATAATAGGGAAAGTGTATTTTTGATGCATAACTTATTAATTTTAGTGAGATTGAATTATGAGATAGCATCCTATTATTCTTAAAAGAAATGAGAATATCACCCATTTTTCTAAATATTTTTGACTCTAAACTATGAGCATTTAATTCAGTAATAATGGTGGAGCAAAACACCCCAAAATAAATTAATCTGTTCATGATTCATTTGTTGAACAATAGCCTAAAATGTTCTGCATATGAATGAAGCAAAATGAATAATTTTTGCCTTGGTCTTCCTTAGTTTACTTAATATATTATGTTCTGTTCTTTATTTTCTAAGTATCTACTGGGCTCTAGGTGACTTTATTTTGCAATCTAATTACAGCAAGAAATTTAAAACGATAGTCCAATTGTGTAGAAAATTTTATACAGATTTTGATCCAGAGTCAATATGTGTCAGATTTACCACTTTATTAAAAGGTTTTATGTGGACTTATGTAAGACAAGTAATCATTCTATTTTAGACTCTTGTTCATATGCTTTGGATACCTATTGATTTCTTTTCTGCCCTTAGGGTCAGGCAAAAGAAATGGTAGATGACAAAAAGAGAAACATTCATAGATGTGTTTGCATAGGCGAGAGAAATCCCATGAGGCCTTACTGTACAAAAAGAACTACCAGTAACTAAGACATGCTTAGAGTAGGAAATATTCTTTTCCAGGAAAGTACATAACAATTCATTAGCCAATATCAAATATTCAAACCCCAAAACATATGTACAAACAACATTAAATAGAAATAGGAGATTGTATTTATGCATTTAGGAACACACACACACACACATACACACACACACACACATCAACATTTGACACAAAAAAAGGTCATGTATTTAAAATATAGCAAGACTTGGAATATGGTAAGGTTTGGATGAAAGGAAGGGTAGGAAGAAATTATGTGACAATATTAATCTCAAAAATTAATTTTTAAAAAGAGAAATACAAAAACAACGGGTTCTGGAGTACTTCATGACCCACTGATGTCCCTTTATGCCTTTAATCTTTATTACTTGATAAACACTCTGAATCCAAGCATCACAACCCAAACTTTTTCTTGCACAGAGATGTTGCTTGTTTGCCCGTTGTTAACTTGGAAGATCAACATGCCCCTCTGCTTCAAACACCATTCCATGGGAAGCTCATTCCTATTTGCTCTTTAATCACAGTTTCCACATAAGGGATCAAGTTCACATGTAACAAATAGCTGAAATAAAATTTTTGTAACTCAACAGAGGCAGGTGTAGCTGCAGCCAGGAAGAAGACACAATCTCTGAGGATACCATAACTCTCTAGAACTGCAGACCTAATGCCCAAAATAAGATCTGCAACATTTGCAGAGACTCCTAGAAACTGCTATAGATTCTGTCATATACAATTCATTTTAAGGATTCAACTTTATATAAACTGGCAGTTCAGAAGCAGTCTCTAAGGATATGTTGCATGTCACCCTAACGCAAGTACCCGATCAACTTGTCCAAAAGTCAGGTAAGAGCTCTCCTCTGTTCTAGACTGCTTTGTTCAAATAGTGAATCCAGTGTTTTTATTTTCCTAACCGGACCTGGCCAGCTTCAAAGATAAACTGAGGCAGAGTGTAGAGTTGGAAATCGATTACTTAGCAGGCTTTTTTCTGAGGGAGTAAAATAATTCTCTGGAGCAGGCAAAAAGGATGAAGGAACACATGCATGCATACACACACACACTCATTCACACACACACACACACACACACACACACACTCACACCTTTGGTGGATAGAGCAAAGCTCTAACCAACTTTACATGTATGCATATATATATATATATATATATATATATATATATATATATATATATATATATATATATATATATATACCTATGCATGTTTAGTGGGTGAAGCAAGGCTACAACAAATTTATTTTTACCCAGCATTTTCATACCTCCTGCCACAAAAATTTTCTACATGAGAAAAAATTACTTCATATTTGCATTATATGTGCTCCAAAAACAATTACCACAAGAACATATTCTTCATGAACAAATCAGAACAAAGGAAATTGCAACAGAACTATTGATTATGTATTCTTTTGAAACTCATACTGAATAAATCATTTCCAATCTATCTTTCTTCAAGTTCGTCATAACACCAAAGCAATAATGCTTTGTCATTGCTTAACAGAATTTAAGCAAGCTAGTCTATAATAACAATAATTTCCTACACTTAACTGACAATTCATATTAAACCAGATATGATAGATCATTTTCTATTTTACAATCTTTTGATTTTGAAATCTTGTTTACCTAAACTGACAAATAAGCTATTTGTCTTTTCTTATAATAAAATGATTTACTCTTTATTCATACTCCTGTGCTTTCATGGTGCACAATGAAATCACTGAAGGTACCCCTAGATCACAAAGTCCAGGAACTCAGACATCCAATCTAGAATAATATTTTTATCATTAACTTGCTTCAAGTCTTTTTTATTGACAGTACAATTACCTGTTTGTAACACATGAAAGCTCACTGAAGTCCTTTTTTAACCTATGCAGCCCTCACTATTCTACAAGGCTTGCTATACATTCTACTCTTAATTCTATATCTATTGTATTTTTCTGGAAAAACAAGTTAAACCATTTCCTTAAACTTTCTATCAAATATCCTAACTTCTTAAAGCTAGTTAAATCAAATAAGAAATTGTGCAAAATCATTAATTCACTTATCTGTATTATTTTATGAAAATCAATCTTCATATTGGTCTGCAGAAAAATTGCTCAAAGACTAGGCTGTTCCCCAAGAAGTAATCACACCAGACTGTAGGCAGTCTCCGCATACCCAATCATACCATGCTAGAAGCAAGAGGAATATAGCACTGACAAACCCGAGAAGGAAGCCGGACAGCAAGAAGCAATTGAGAGACAGAATCTCTGTGCCTCTTGCTGCTACATCCATCGCAGCTGTGCAAAATGGTGGATATCTCCAAGAAGTTCACTTGCTCATTGCAGCTCCTCCTTCATAGCATCTGCCAAATTCAAGAGCAGATTTAATGTGAAGACAAATACATTTTTGTTGCTGCTTTCCTGATACAAAAGTAGTACTTCATCATACCAATTCATATTCATTATATTTCAGCTATTTTAAGTATCTTCAGGAAAAATAGAGTTAAAGGATTTTTCTTTGTTTTAGAGTGCTATATTATGCAATATATGGTTTTGCTTTAGATCTTTATATTAGAAAGTAATTTTATACTATTATATTTTAAATAATGTTCGAAACTTCTCAAATTTGTTTCTGTCCACGATGTTTGCACAAAGTTTCTAGTGCTATATAAGATGGACATTGTTTTATAAACATTAAAAAATCACTCACAGTGACTTATGTGGGAAGGGCAATTAATATATACCTATAGTAAAGTATCTTGAGAGCAAAGTCAAGCCTGTGTTTAGAATGTGTTAAATGTCAGAATGAGTAGTTTAACTAACTAAAATATGTATTCTTTGTAACTTCATTATATCTACAAATTCATCCTGTAGATTTGTAGAACCAAAAGAACAATAGTTTTGGAACAAATTATAATATATAAATGCTGTTTATACTACTATTGTTATTTGAATAGTTTTGGGCCCCATAGAACTTTGTTTTTGAATGGTTGGCCTGCAGGGGATGGCCCTATTAGATGTCACTTTGTTAGAGTGCACATGGCTTTTTTGGAGGAAGTATGTCACTGTGGATGCAGGCTTTGAGGTCTCGCACATATTCATAAATGTGCTCAAGCTATAGCAGTATTGATATGAAATGCTTGTTGATCAACATGTTGAACTCTCAGCTCTTCCTCCAGCACCAAGTGTGTTGCCATGATACCATGTTTCCCACCATGATGATAATGGACTGATCTTCTAGCTATGTAAGTCAATCCTAATTAACTGGTTTTTGTTTTGTTTTTGCCATTGTTGTTGTTGTTGTTGTTGTTTTTGTGTTTTGTGAGAATTGCCTTGATCATGATGTCTCTTCACATCAATAAAACTCTAAAGAAAATAGAAGTGAAACCACAAAATTTTTTAAGGTTTTAAGTAAAAAGAGATAAGAAGTTCTTTTAGAGGATAGATATGTTTATGGAGAGTTGAAAAACACATAATATGTTTGTAAATTCAAACTTCAAATTGTGTACCATATATTTGTACTTATTATTTCAGCTGAAAATTAAAATTAGAGCAATAAGAAGTAATTAACAAAGCCGACATACAACTTCTAAGTTTGTTCAAATTAAAGTTTATTTTGGTAATATCCTACTATGTAAACTCTGTATTGAATGGCATAGAAAGATTTTACACTAATAATTTCAGTAATACTAAGGATGAATAGCCATGCAATAATAAATATATTAAATATATATATGTAAATAACTGATACTCAAAAATGTTTTTGTATACTTTATATTCTCAATTCAAGTTTTCCAAAGAGACTGACATCCTGACTCCTAATGAGAGAAAATGCACATATGGAAAGACACCAGGGAGTCCTGAAAGAGGCAATGTTATAAAAGCTTACTGCTATCTATTGTGATTCTAGTAATTATGTTTTTATTGTTATGATTGTCTTTAATTGCATCTTTAACTTTAATAATCCCAGGGTACTAGTGATGTTAAGTATAAACTAAATTATTTACAACTAACAGCTGCAACAATTAATACAATGCCAGAAGAGAATTCTATGAAAACAATAATATTGTATTAATAATTTTGAAATGTTATAAAATAACTAAATAGAAAGATCAGTGCAACTGGTGACACCCATTCTGTATCTATATCATGAGTAGCACATTACCACCATCTTTGTTCCTTATGTATTTCCTTATAAACAACTTCCAAAATTACACACTAATAAGCTGATATGTATTCATTACTGAGTACGACTGAATGACATGCTACTTCTATTCACCAATGATTTATTAAGGCAGTAAAACATAAAAAATAATTTTCATTTTTTCACTCAGAAAAATAAACTAATCAATACCTTCTTATTCTATGTCTGTGCACAAGTGAATAAGTTACCTCAGGTATCTAGGTCTCTGTAGCAAAAATCTCACAATCTCTTTAACTAATGGCTAACATTTTATTTTTCTAGTGTTGTCTTGTTTGGAAGATGATCTTCTCTCTTTCTTGACTGTGTTTGATATTAGTAAGAATTATTTCCCAGAAGTAGACAGATTAAAGACACATAGAAATTAGTATTTCACATGATTATGATTTTTTTACATTTACAGGATATGAGTATATATCCTGTGTTGAAATCCTTTGTACAGCATATTCAATGTTGCATAGCTTGACATAGATTCTATACTGATTTAGCAAATTTTTGCATGCATGACTTGGACATGTAGTACAATAAACAAATATGTTCTTTGTCTAGGCTAGACACTCTGGAATAATTTCCTGAAATGCTAGCCTAAGTGTAAATGTACATATATATTTTTATACCTGATCAAGTTCCTATTGTATTGCAACTTAATTTTAACTGTAGAATGTTATCATAGATGTGCTACATGATGCATATACAATAGCTCAAAGCCCTGAAAAGAGAATAGATGCTTTCCTCATTAAGAGCTTTTCCTGCGTCCACAATTGTTCCTGCCTAAAGGAAAAGGACAAAAATGGAGCAGACCGTGAAAGAAAGGCCACCCAGTGACTGGTCCAATTTGGGATCCATTCTGTGCATACCAAATCCTGACACTGTTACTGAGGCCAAATTGTGCGTGTAGACAATGACCTGGCATGGCTGACTTCTGAGAGGCTCTAAGAGCAACTGAATGAGATAAATGCAGATACTTTCAGGCAACCATTGAACTGAGGTCAGGGACCTATATGGAAGAGTTAGAGAAATGGAAGGGGATAGCAACCCTGTAGAAGAACAACAGTGTCATTTATCTCAGACCCCTCAGAATCCCCAGATTGTAAGCCAAGGAACTACACTGGTTCACAGTGCCAGGCACATGTGTAACAGATGACTGCCTCACGTAGCCTCAGTGGGAGTGGATGTACTTAATCCTGTGGAAACTTGATGCCCCAGCAAAGAGGGCTGCTGGTGGGGGTGAAGTGGTGGAAGATGGGTGGATGGGGGAGCACCCTCTCAGAGGCAGGGGAGGGAAATGGTGTAAAGAGGTCAGGGAGGGAGTAACTTTGAATATCAATTTCATACTTATAACAATATTTTAGGTTAAAATATACAGAGATTTCCTATGAATTTCAGCATTTTGCTTTTAAGAGACAGTTAAATTCAAGTGACCTTCCTTAGCTCTTAGATATCAGCAGATTATTTGGTATTTGTCTAGAATTTCACAATCATTATAATCAGGTATATGTAATTTATGAACTACATTATTTTTTCATATTATATTTCCTCCTGTGACGAAAATGACACTGATAGAAGTGTGAACATGCTCTCAACTCCAATCAACATAAATCACAGTGAAAAATGTTTGACTTACCTCACTGTTATCACTGTTATTGTACCCATATTCTAGTGATGATGATATCCAATAGTGGTTACAAACTTAGCAGAATTTTCCTTTATGAGATTAGTTCTATAATTGATCTAACATTTCCTCCCAAATTACAATAGTACTACTAATCAAATAATACTGATTATTTTAGCAGGAGGATACTGAAGTGTTTAAACATATTACAAATTACCAAAATAACCTTCAACAAAAAATATAATTTTGTTTACTATACCATTAATATTATTAAATAACTTATATTTAACATATAAAGCAAAATCTAATTTAGAGTATTGTAAATAAATATATGTATACATATATTTTATTAAATATTATCATCAGTAGAATACAAGCAGAGTAACAGTGATAACAGTGAGAAAAGTCAATAATTACTCATTATTTGATTATGTTGATTAGATTATATTTAATATATAATACTATTATATATTTTATATTATATTATAACATAATCAAGGTATCCAGAGTCAGAGAAAGAAGTAATCACCTTAATTAGACTCAGAAGCCATTGACAATTTAGCGACTTCTTTGTTTATTTCATTAGTTTCAGATCATTTTTGACAATTCTGTATATACTTTTCCTCAGGGGACATGATGTAACAATGGCTATAGTTAAAATGTTGACTACAATGAAATTCTCTACTACAAAACTGTAAAGTTTTATAATTAAATATAGTCCCAAAGCCAAAGCTCTGACCCATAATTCTTCCTGTAATGTAGGGATGGAAATCAAGAAGAGCCTGAGGAAAAGAAGGTTCAGTGACAGGCCCAAAGTGGGATCCAGCTCAAGGGGAAGCCCCAAGGCCTGACACTATTGCTGAAGCTATGGAGCACTCACAAAAAGGGACCTATCATGACTGCCTTCCAAAAGATCCAACAAGCAGTTGAAAGAGTCAGATATAGATGTGCACTCAACCAAGGAACAGAAGCTGCTGACCCCTCTGGTTGAAGTAGGGAAAAGTAGGAAGGAAGGTAAGGAGAAGGGCAACCCTGTAGGAGGACCAGCAGTTTCAATTAACCTGGACCCCTGAGATTTCTTAGACACTGGACCACCAACCAGGAAGCATCCACCAGCTGAGATGAGGCCTCCAACACATATACAGCAGAGGACTCCTGGATCTGAGTTCATTCAGAGAAGATGCACCTAACCCTCAAGAGACTGGAGGCCCCAGGAAGTTTAGAGGACTGGTGGGGTGGGTGAGTTGGGGACATCCTTGTGGAGATGGGGAGTGTGGGGGATGTAAAACTCTCTACGGGTAGAATGGGAGTGTAAAACTTAATTAATTTAAAAAGTTTTATAATTAAATATAAAATATCTCTTTTTGAACTATAAAATTTAATTCAAAGGACAGCAATTTGGTAAAGCTGTCATCTTTCAAAAATTGAAATCAGTCAGTATTCCTTACTTCCTGGTACACTATATATGTATTGCATTTCAGCTTGCGAATGCATCCTACACTTGTAGACTCATGTGCCTTTCTCTCAATTGACAAAGGATACAAAAAGGCAGTTTTTTTTTTCTTTTCTGAACTTGGCATAGCTTTCGGATGCTTGAAACTATGTAGGCAGTCAATTAAAAGAGACAGCATAGTGTACGAATTCAGAATACTGTATTGTTCAGTTTTATAAGTACACAACCAATGAAAAGGAACAAAACCCTTCGCAATATTCATGTTCTATAATTTTCAACCTTATGTTATTTACAATTCATTTCCTCTTAAAGTTTGAAATAGATTTCTCCTCTATATTCTGTTGCTGAGGCTGCCGATTTTGGAAGGGCTGTGGGTACTCAAAACATTGTATTTATATCTCATAGACTGTTCAGTTTCAAACATCCAAAGACGCATGACTAAGAATCATAGAGTTTTCAAGTTACTTAACAGGTAATAAATTAAATAAAACCAATTAAAATTTTGAATGATGACCATTCTGATACATATCATTTTATTACATTACAGTGACATTTTTCACTGGACAAGTGTTGTATTATATAATGGGTCTAGTCATCAGAATTCTAGATGGACCTTTTTTTTTTTTATAATTCCGTGAACTCAAAGAGTAGAACTCTCCTGGTTACTTTGTGACGTTCAAGTTTTACTTTTTCTCTTATTGGTTATTTTATTTATTTACATTTCAAATCTTATTACCCTTTCCAGTTTCCCCCCCACAAGCCCTCTAGCCCCTCCCCTCCCCCAATAGATTGTGATAATTGCCCTTGAGAATAAATCATTATCCTTTGAGGAAGAGCAAGTCACTGTGGGATACATGTGTTGGTGTTCAGCACATAAATGAGGACATTAAGATATACATGTATGTCCTTTGCCTTATAGAAGCTTTGTAGTTTCAGGATGTCTCATTTATCAATTCTTGATCTGAGAACCAGAGCCATTGGAGATCTGTTTAGAAAATTTCCCCATGTGACAATGAATTTGATACGCTTTCCCACGTTTTTCTTCTATTAGATTCAATGTATCTGGTTTTAGGTTAAGGCGCTTGACTCACTTGAACTGTAGCCTTGTGCATGGTGAAAAATATCTATTTTCATTTATCTACATACAGACTGCCAGTTAGACGAGTAGCATTTATTGAAGATGCTTTCTTTTTTCCATTAAGTACTTTTGGCTTCTTTACAAAGATTAAGTGTCCTTAAGTGTGTGGTTTTATTTTGGGGTCTTCAATTCTATTCCATTGACCACACTGTGTGTCTCTATAGCAATACAGTGCAGATTTTACCAATATTGCTTTGTAGTAAAGTGTGAGTTCAGGGATGGTGATTCACCTAGAAGTTCTTTTTTTGGTTGTTGTTGTTAAGAATTGGTTTTGCTTTTCTGGTTTTTTTTTTTTTTTTTTTTTTTTTTTTTTTTTTTTTTTTTTTTTTTTTTTTGCTTTTCCAGACGAATTTGAGAATTGCTCTTTCCATATCTTTAAAGAATTGTGTTGGAATTTTGATGGGTATTGCATTGAATCTGCAGATTGCTTGTGGTAGGATAGCCATTTTTACTATGTTAATTCTACCAATCCATGAGCATGGAAGGAGATCTCCCATTTTTGAGGTCTTCTTCAATATCTTTATACAGATACCTGAAGTTCTTGTCATACAGATCTTTCACTTATTTAGTTAGACTTACCCCAAAACGTATTATTTGTGACTAGTGTGAAGGGTATTGTTCTTTAATTTTTTCTTAGCTCATTTATCATTTGTATAAAGGAAGGCTACTGATTGTTTTAAAATAAATTTAAATGTATACAGCCACTTTGCTGAAGTTGTTTATAAGCTGTAGAAGTTCTCTGGTAGAATTTTGGGGGGTGATTATGTATACCACCATATCATCTGCAAATAGTGATACCTTGACTTCTTCTTTGCCAACTTGTATCTCTTTGATCTCCTTCTGTTGTCCTCTTGCTGTAGCTAGAACTTTGAGTACTAAGTTGAATAGATATTGGGAGAGTGAGGATCCTTTTCTTGTCCATGATTTTAGTAGGATTGGTTCAAGTGTCTCTACATTTAATTTGATATTGTTGGCATTGGGGATTTAGCTCAGTCGTAGAGCACTTGCCTAGCAAGCACAAGGCCCTGGGTTCGGTCCCCATCTCCGAAAAAAAAAGAAAAAAAAAGAAATGCTATTAATATTATATCGTTGATTTACTATATAGTTTTTATTATGTTTAGGTAAGGGCCTCGAATTCTTAATTTATCTAATAATTTTAAAATGAAGGGGTGTTGCATTTTGTCAAATGTTTTTTCAGTATCTAATAGGATGATCATGTGAATTTTTCTTTGCGTTTGATTAGATTAATGGATTTTCATATACTGACCAACCTTGTATCCTTGGGATGAAGCCTACTCGATCCTGTTGAATGACAATTTTGATGTGTTCTCGGATTCAGTTTGTGAGAATTATATTGATTATTTTTGCATCGATATTCATAAGTGAAATTTGTCTGATGTTCTCTTTTGTGTGGTTTAGTTATCAGAGTAAATGTGCCTTCATAGAATGAATTTGGTAGTGTTTTTTCTGTTTCTATTTTATGGAATAGTTTGAGGAATATTGGCATTGGCTCTCTGAATGTCTTATAAAATTCTTTACTAACCCCACATCTGATAGAGGACTAATATACAAAATACATAAAGAACTCAAGAAGCTAACCACGAAAAAAAAATCAAACAACACAATCTAAAAATTGGAGTACAGAACTAAATAGGGAATTCACAAGAAAAGACTCTCAAATAACTGAAAAGCACTTAAAGAAATGTATAAAGTCCTTTTTGACCAGGGAAATGCAAGTCAAAGTGACTCTGAGATTATACTTTATACCAATCAGCGTGGCTAAAATCAAAACCTCAGATGACAACACATGTTGGCAAAGGTGTGGAGAAAGAACACTCATACCTTTCTGATGGTATTGTAAAGTTGTATAACCACTCCGGGAATAATTTGGAGGTTCCTCAGAAAATTGGAAATAGATCTACCTAAAAAGCCAGCATACCACAGTTGGAAAAATAACCAAAAGATGCCCTACCATGCCACAGGGGCATCGTTCCACTATGCTCATAGTGGCTTTATTTGTAATAGCTGGAGGCTGAAAACAACTCAGATGTCCCACAACAGAAGAATGGAAACAGAAAATGTGCTTCATTTACACTAGAATACTACTCAGCTATTAAGAAGGAGAACATCATGAGTTTTGCATACAAATAGATGGAAATATAAAATATCTTGAGTGAGGTAACTGAGACCCCAAATGACACACATGGTAAATACTCAGTAATGAGTGCACATTAGCAAAAACAAATGTACAGATTACTTAGGAAACAATCCACAGTACTCAAGAAAGTTAATAAGCTGAAGGGCCCAAATGAAGGAACCTCAATTTGGGAGGGAGAAGAGTGCAATTATGGGGTCAGGGTGGATGAGGGATGTGGTTGGAATAGGGGCGGGGGGAAGTAGGGAACTTGATCAGGTATTTAGGGCGGTGATAAAACCTGGAGAGCCAGCAGAAAAAATAGAAACAGCAACCTCAGAGGCGGGGGGGAACCTCTAAAATGTCCTGGAGACCTGGGAGGTGAGAGACCCTCAGGACTCAAAGAGATGAACCTCGGATGAAATGTTCTACAATGGGGAAGGAGAAATTGTAGAGTCTACCTACCTCCAATGGACCGACAGGACATCAAGTGGATGGATGAGGTTGCCATTCCACAGTCAAAAACTCTAATGCAGAATTGTTCCTGTCTGAAGCAACTGCAGGGACAAAAAATGGAGAAAAGCATGAGAGAAAAAAGGTCTAGTGACAGGCCAACATTGGGGTACAGCTCTGTTACTGATGCTGTGGTATGCTTGCAGACAAGGATCCTGGCATGGCTGCCCTCCTAGAATCTGAACAAGCAGTTGAAAGATTCAGATGCAGTTAATAGCACCCAACCAAATGGACAAAAGTTAGGAACACGTGTATTTGAATTGTGAAAAAGCTGGATGAAGCTGAAGAGAAGGGTGACCTTGTAGGAGGACCAGCAGTCTCAAGAGTCTTGGGACTCTCAGTCATTGAACCATTAATCAGGCAGCATACACTAGTTGATATGAGGCTCCCAACACATATCCCGCATAAGACTGCTTGTTCTGAACTCTTTGAAAGAGGTTGGACCTCTCCTTAGAGTGGGGAGGTCTGGTGAGATAGGGATAGGGAATTTGTGTAATCCTCCTGGAGATGGGTTGACAAGCTATGGGATAAGGAGCAGTGTGTGTGTGTTGGGGGGGAGTGCAGACCTGGAGAGGGTTGAAGATTGAACTGTATAAAAAACAATTTAAGAATATAGCCTTCTGGTCTCCATCTGCACCCAGATCCAGGACTATTCCAAAGCCCTCAGATGACAACTCTGCCTGCAGAGAGCTAGTCTGCCAGGGGCACTCTCCCTCCTAAGAACTCAGGTCACAGGTACTTTTTTTTTTTCTGAGATACCTTACTCGGGATGGTATTTTCTTTTTTCTTTCTTTTTTTCCATCTTTATTTAATTGGGTATTTCTTATTTACATTTTAAATGTTATTCCCTTTCCTGGTTTCCATGCCAACATCCCCCTAACCCCTTCCCCTCCTCTTCTATATAGGTGTTCCCCTCCCAATCCTCCCCCCAAATGCCGCCCCAACCCAAGAATCCCTTTCACAGGTACTTCTTAGAGAGTGGAATAAAATAGTCAGAGGAAAAAATACACTGACAAAGTGTGGAACAGAGACTGAAGGAAAGCCCATCCAGAGCCTGCCACACATGAGATCCATTCCACATGCAGACAGGAAACTCAGTCACTATTGGGGATGCCAAGAGGCTCAAGCTGACAGGAGCCTGATAAAGCTATCTCCTGAGAAGCTCTGCAAAAGCCTGACAAGTACAAAGGCAGATGCTCGCAGCCAACCATTGGACTGGGAACAGGGTCAACGGTGGAGGAGTTAGAGAAAGGACTAAGCTAGCTGAGGGTGTTTGCAACCTCATAGGAAGAAGAACAGTATCAGCCAACCAGAACCCCCAGAGTTCCAAGGACTAAACCACCATCCAAAGAGTACACAGTGGAAGGATAGGCCCTTGATCCTGTGAAGGCTCGATGCCCCACTGTAGGGGAATGCCAGGGCAGGGAGGTGGGAGTGGGTCCATGGGTGGGTAGGTGAGCACCCTCATAGAAGCAGGGGAAGGGGGTTAGAATAGGGGATTTGTGGAAGGGAAACCAGTGAAGGAGGATAACATTTGAAATGTAAATACATAATCTAATAACTTTTTAAAAAATGATAAAATTCAAAGAATATTATGAATCAAGCAGTTTCTGGCTGTTAGGAAATTAAAACTTGTTGCCACAAAGCATCTCTTTTCTTTAGAAAAATATCTATATAATATGTTGTCAAAATATTCATTTGGGAGTCTAAAGGTAAACTGTAATAAGTCTGTAAGTACCTAGAATTTAAATACATGCCTGGCCAAATTGACTTTGACATAAATTTTAACTTTGAGTAAACAGATTTTATTCTTGAAATATTTTGTTGACTAATTTATTTTAAGTGTGAACTTTAGAGCAAAATAGTGAACATTCTATAAGTAAAAAGAGTTTATTTGATTTCTAACTTTTCCATCTTAATGTTGGCTCTTCTCATGGCCAAGAAAATCACAACTACTAAAAATGAATGAAATCACTAAGATTATTTTCTTCTTTGGGTTATTTATGTCTAGTTAAAAAGACGGCAATTAAAGTTTTAAATTAATCTCTCAGTACATTGCGGAATATAATATGTTCAATAACAATGAGAATTTTTTTTCAAAAAGAAATGGAATTCCTTCTTTTGGTTAATTGCTGGTGACTTAAAAATTTGTAAAAGTATTTACATAGGCTGTACAGTCATATGATGTCTCCTTGTCTTGCCTTAAATGGAACCACTTTTAGATTTTCTCTGGCAAATGCCTGACAAAAGTGGAGAGGAGGGTCTAGCAACAGTAAATGAACAATTCAATGAGGACAGTAGGGTGTTGGAAAGTTCTGAACAGTAATTCTTTTTACTTAATTATTTTGTTTTAGTTCTAACAGAAATTTAAGTACTTTTAATAGAACATAGATTGTTTTCACATATGATAAATCCAGATTATAGTGTCCTTTCTCTCCAGTCCTCTCAGTTTATGGGCACTTTCCCTCCCCCTCTCCCCAGATCCACTGCATTTAAGTCTCTCAAGGAAGAAGTCAAAGAAGACCTCAGAAAATCAAGAGACCTCATCTTGTTCTTTGCTCTGAGTTAATGAAAGCATTCAAATGAAAACATCATCTTTATTCTTAACAATAGTGTAACATGCAGAAGTCAGATTAAATTAAAGTTAAATTAAAAACATCCTTGCTCTGCACAGACTGATTTGCCTTTTTTTTTTACACAATTCTATAAGCAACTCAGTAAAATATGTGGTTTATCACTGAACTACTAGTATGTATTTATACAGCAATCAAAATTCTTTATATACTTATACTTCTGAAAAACATATATGTATTGTTTTATTTCTAGTACTTTTACTTTCTTATGTTTTTAAGATATAAAAATATTTCAATCACTTTATGAATAGTAAATGCTCCCGTTATCCAAAGCATTATAAAATAATAATATTTTTCTTCATTTTTCCTTTTTTACAGTTGGCTATCATTTTGACACATTATTTTAGATTGTGAAAGAGTAATAATAGTATGTTAGCATTCTTTTCCATCATTTAATTTTTCTGATAAAAATACCTCATTGTTTTTTTTTTGTTTTTCCTTTTTCATATTCAGAAGCTCAGAAATTTAATCATGGGAATAATTTTCCCCATTTTATTCCAGTTTTGTGTCTCAGTGTATATCAACAAGAAGGTAAAACACTCTCTCCTATTGGAAATCACATCCCCCAACACACAGACGCATATACTCACACATGCACACATTATTGTCTCTGTAATATCACTTCCATTTATAATCTAATTTTGTTATTTATTTTGTTATTTTCTACCTCCTTGAATTGACCTTCTGTCTTTCCCATAGGCTACTTCCACTTTACCTTTCTCCATTTTTCACAGCTCATTCCAAATTTATTAATCTTTTTTCATTTACTTTATGACCTATCATTTTATTCACAAATTTTAATGAACCTTTAATTTTTTTCAAAACCTATTTTAATGATGACTCTTAAATGCTTTAACCTCTCTTGTGACCCAGCATCCAAAAGAGGTAGTGTAGTAGAAATGAAAGCATCCTGGGGAAGTGGACCTGTTTAGAAGGGTTCTTTGGAACAACTTCATTTGTGTTGTCTGAAAATCAGTAGTTCAGTTCACATGTCAGCAGCAGCAGCAGCAGCAGCAGAAGCAGCAGCAGCAGCAACAACAACAACAAGAACAACAACAACAACAGCAGCAGCAGCACCAGCAGCTCAATTCACTTGCAAACATTTCAAGGGAAGTTCTTGACTGTGCCTCTCCCAGTGACTCCAAGATCAGTGAAGACTCAAGACTTCCAGGCATTGCACATCTAGCTCTACAAGCAAGGCTGGTTCAGCCTCTGGCATGGTCCATTGAGTCCTATTGTATCCTTTCCTCCATGTGCCCCTAAGCACAAGTCTTATATTAGCACGTGCATATGTTACAGTTGTCATCACTCTGCCAATCAGCTGGACTCCACAGAAGAGGCAAGGAAGTGCAGTACACCACCAGTATTTTTTTTTACTTCATTATCTATGGAGTCCAGACAAATGCAGTTCAACTACTCAGTGTAACGCAGACCAATACATGCATGCTGTAAGCAACAAATCTTTCATTATGTGTCCTTTCATGTGCTTACTTTAGCAGAACATCCTTTTATCTGTATCTGGTTTGGTGAAATATTCCTTCAAAACTCTCTGCCTTAACCTTTCAACTGTGTCCACTTTGGCTTAATATTCTTTCTTGTGTTTGCCTCAGCAGACCAGCTTCCAATCCAACTGACTTTCCAAGGAACCCTTAAGATTCCACTTCATTTTAATTTAACCTTTGCATTGTATGATAATTCTCATCTGCCATCATAGTTTTTTAATTATCATATAGGATGATTAAAAATAATTTTACTATGTATATTAAAAATTCCCTCAATTTTGCTTATTGTAAAGCTAATGTTACTAAAAATAATTATTAATTAAAGCCCATAGTGTACATATTATCTCATGCTTTATACTCCTTTAGTTTTGAGAATGCATAAAATTCATTTATATACTGTTATACTTGGCATCACTGTACTACAAAAACCCTTATTCAAACTTAATGACACCAATCCCTCCATTCTCTAGCAACCTAAATTCTTTGTAATCTTAACTTGAATTTTCAAGAATATTATAAATCTGACATTTTGTAACGTGCTTTTTTTTAAAGTAACTATTTTATTGGATGTATTTATTTACATTTCAAATGTTATTCCCTTTCTCAGTTTCCTGTCCATAAGCTACTTATGCTCTCTCCCTCCCCCATAAGTGTGTATCCCCCATCCACCTTCCCTTACCTACCTACTCAACATTCCCCTGAACTGGAGGTCAAACCTTGGCAGGACCAAGGGCTTTCCCTTCCAACAAGGCTATCCTCTGCTACATATGTAGTTGGAGCCCTGGGTCAGTCCATGTATAGACTTAGGGTAGTGGCTTAGTCTCTGGAAGCTCTGGTTGGTTAGCATTGTTGTTTATATGGGGTCTCAAGCCCCTTTGAGCTCTTTCAGTCCTTTCTCTCATTCCTTCAACGGGGATTCCATTCTCAGTTCAGTGGTTTGCTGCTGGCATTCACCTATGTATTTGCCATATTCTGGCTGTGTCTCTCAGGAGAGATTTACATCCGGTTCCTGTCGGCCTGCACTTCTTTGCTTCATCCCTCTTCTCTAGTTTGGTGACTGTATATGTATGGACCACATGTGGGGAAGGCTCTGAGTGGGTGGGCGTACCTTCAGCCTCTGTTCTAAACTTTGCCTCCCTATTCCCTCCCAAGGATATTCTTGTTCCCCTTTTAAAGGAGTGAAGCATTCGCATTTTGGTCATCCTTCTGGAGTTTCAGGTGTTCTGTGCATCTAGGGTAATTCGAGTATTTGGGCTAATATTCAATTATCAATGAGTGCGTACCCATGTGTGTTTTTCTGTAATTGGGTTACCTCACTTAGGATGATATTTTCTAGTTCCAACCATTTGCCTATGAATTTTATGAAGTCATTGTTTTTGATAGCTGAGTAGTACTCTGTTGTGTAGATGTACCACATTTCTCTATCCATTCCTCTGTTGAAGGGCATCTGGGATCTTTCCAGCTTCTGGCTATTATAAATAAGGCTGCTATGCACATAGTGGAGCATGTGTCTTTGTTGTATATTGGAACATCTTTTGGGTATATGCCCAAGAGAGGTAGTACTTTTACAAATTGATGTTTTATCTATAATAATATGTATTCAAAACCCTCATTGTTTTTCATAGGTTGGTGGCATTTTCTCTTAAATAGATCAAAAAGCAGTTCTAGGATGATTAACGTGGAATTTTTGTTTGGGCTTATATTTCCAAATATATCAACACTTGAGAGTGACTGACCTTTAATAGAAAGAATAAGATTTGAGGATTCTTTTTTTTTTACATTTTGAGAAGAAGAAAATTCCATTATTTCCTTGCCTTTCCTCCCTTTAAAACCTCACAGATACTACAAATTCTCATCTTCTTGCTTTTATTGAAGTTGATGTCCAATTCTCTCTCTCTCTCTCTCTCTCTTTCTCTCTCTCTCTCTCTCTGTGTGTGTGTGTGTGTGTGTGTGTGTGTGAGTTTGTGTAAAGAAATAAAACCTGTTCTTTTATAGATACATTTTCCTGTCTGATCATTTGATATTTAATAACCATCTGTGGGACAGACTATATCTCGAAGTCTCACTATTTTGTAGATGTCCTTAATTACTGGTCAGGATTGAGGACTACTTAGTTTCCTCCATCTTTGTTAATATGTTTACTAGTGTTCTTACCTAGATCATGTTTACTCAACCACTGATATTGTATGTGTGTGTGTATCTGTACATCTATGCCTTGGATTTTTCTAAACATGCTAATAGTTATACTTTGATAATAACCATGAAGAGATTTTTTGAACCTTATATTCATAAGAAAACCAATTACTCAAATAAAATTTTGCATTAAATACTATAGAAAATTGTGATTTTTTTCTCCTCTTTGAAACATATCATTTGGAGTTCCTTTCCATTATTACGAAAAATTTGCTAAAAGTTAGAAACTTCATAAAACATGAATGGACACTGAAATCACCACTTTAAGTCATAGGAAACAGAATAAAATATAAAATAAAACTTTGGATCCTACTAAGTAAAGAATCTTAAGAATTTTATAATTCAAAATAAATATGTAAACATGCAATTGGGAGCCCATATTCACAACAAAAAGTAAAATGAAGAAAACAAAACAAAAATCCTAACCTTAGAGAATCTTTTAAAACAATTATGGGTTAGATAATTTAAGGTTATCTAAATAGGACAACTGCCTATTTTTATTTGATACCACATGTTATATAGATACAGTATTTATGTGTGGACCATTTAACTATATCTATATTTATATTCCTATTTATTGATGTATGCTGGTATATTTAGTTATGTACTGTGTCACTTTCTTGGTCTGATTTACTTTGCTTACAATGATGACCCAAGTTTTATTATTTTTTTTCTGTAGACAGCATAATGTCATTTATGTAAAATATTTGGTCTTTGTTATTCTGCCCTGGTAATTTCAGAGGAAGCAGAGCCATCTTGCATTCTGTTGAATTTTACTCCTATCACACAAGACAAAAATTCAGCTTGATTTTCATTTTAGTTTAATAGCTTGTTTTCAAATTTTATAGATATTATTTATTTAGTATATACCTCTTTTGCCTAAAATTGGGTCTGTATTAAGCATACATTATCAGCACTTTTGAATGAACTGAACAGAATTATATACTTATTAATGTCAAACAAATTTTGGAAAGAATTGCATATAAACCTATCATTGATGTTTGTTCAGTAATGTACACATAACGATTAGAATGTATAAATTATTGCTATTGAGAAATCTGTAATCCAGTTAGCCTTTCTTCACCCCTTTCTTATATATCTTTTGCTAGCAGTGTTTTGACAACAATCACTGACTTTACTTGCTCTAAGAAAATAAATAAACCACACCATTGCACATTTGATATACAATAATTTTATTGATTTTATTGTTTGAATAATCTACATATTTCAGCATTAACATTTTGAGCTAGGTGCTAACCTTTTTTAGGAAGTATAAAATCAAAAATTTTATGCACAGCATCTCAAATTGCAGTAAAATTATCTTCATGTCATTATTAGTACAAAAAATTTTCCAAATCCACCATTGAATTGATGTTGTCTCTAATTTTTCTATTGAATGTTTTTCTTCACCCTGTATGTTTCTTAAAGTCAAATTTGCTTCTTGATTACTTGTGAGTGGAAATGCTGATAATTAAACCCAGGGAGTTTAACAGCTCAGGAAAGCCAATAACATTGATCTATACCCACATACTCCATGAACACGATTTCCTAACAAACAGTAGGTATCTATGGAGTGCTGTCTGCATTCTAACTGTTGTATCATGTGTTCTTTATAATCAACCATGATTCCACTTTTAAAATTTAAAAGAGTCTATTTTTATCTCCAGAATGATTTTATATAATGAGAACAGAACTAATCAGTGTTATGCATAAAAAGCTAATAAAACAACAAATAACAATATGTTCACTAATGATCACAGTTTTCTGTGCCTTATCTAAGGAAGGTCAAAATAAAATAGACTTAGGTAAGGAAGAACTGAGGGATGGAATATTAAATTACAAGCTATAAAAATAGAGGAAGGAAAGGGATTCTTCCTGGTAGAAAAGGGAAACTGATGGCAACTGAAACTAAGGACCTCTCTAGCTAGGTCATGTTTGTCAGTTTTTCTACTTTGGGCCCATCTATGCAGTGTAGCAACACTTAAATTTCAAGGACATATGGACAAGGCCTTGACAATATGGCATAACACAATTGACGGATAACTTAGAACTCACATGTGAGGTCAAGGCCAGCCTGACCTACAGAGCAAATGCAAGACATCCTAGGACACACAGAAAACCCCTGTCTCAATAAATGATAATAATTAAATACACACTATATATCACTCTAGAATATAATATACAATCTTGTTTTGATATATTAATATAAAATTGTAATATGGTCAATGTTAATGGTGGTATTGTACATCTCCTTTGAGAGAAGTCAAATTGAAGCAAAAATAAATAGAATGGGATCATCTAAACTTATGATGACTTCAAACTGCCAGACAAAAGATACATTGTGATGGAAGAGATGCTTTGTGTTTGTGTCAACAGGAAGGAAAAAATTGATTTCATGCAATTGATAAGAATCAGGTTTCACAGAAGGAAGCCTCATGAATATCTTGGATACATTTAGGAGAAAAAGAAATCAAATGGACTGAATGGGTAAAGTGTAATGTTTACCATTTACTGACATAACTCTGAAACTGACTGGAACATATTAATGTCTCCAGTTAGACTTCATCTTACTAGAAGATGTGGTTAACTACAGAATTCTCATGGCTTAGAATTACAAACCATCCTTTCAGATGTCATGAATGGATAATTATTTTAGAGTTTGGTTATATAATCATCTTCGATTAAAGAGAAGGCAGATGTCTTTCACCAGCTCAGATGGAGAACACCTTAACCGTTTCATACATTGTTGGTACAGAATTATGTATTACTGAAGAAAACTTTATGGTCACGGAAAAAAATGAAAGAGAGCGAGAGTGAGAGCGAGAACGAGAGTGAGAGCGAGAGAGAGAGAGAGAGAGAGAGAGAGACAGAGAGAGAGACAGAGAGAGAGACAGAGAGAGAGAGAGAGAGAGAGAGAGAGAGAGAGAGAGAGAAATGCAGAAAGAAAGAAAGGGCCAGATGATCTCAATTCCTTCAGTTTCATAGACTGATCCAGTCAAGACTTCACTTAAGCTTGAATTTTCACAGCATGCAGATGCTGGACAGCAATGATTACAGACAGCATTCTTTTGAGTTCACCAATTTCCCAATCTCTTTTGGTCCCCCCCCCAAAGTAAATTCTTTGCCCCAAATTCGGCAGGGATCAATTTTTAGAATGAAGTTGTCCCAGACTCTTAAGTTTAATGACTTTGGTCATTTTTAGAGTTACAGATACATTGTGATTTTAGAGGATGATTATAAATAATTATGGTTTTAGATGAGGAAAAAACAAAATTCAGAGCTTAGACTCAGGGATTTCTGTTTTTCCTTTTGTTTTCTATATCCTTTTTTCTTAGATAAAGAAAAGGGGAATGATAAGAAAGATGAGTAATATAGATATATCACAGAAATAACAGAATAAAGGATATACTATTGAATCTATTCTTCAAAATAGATGAGGTCATTTTGTTAATTTTGCTTATATTTATATGGATTATATTATGTTGATACACATTTAAGGTTTTCACTAGTACAAATCTTTGCATATAGACACAAATTTAAGTTTACTTTTGTTACAATCACAAGATTTCCAGTCCTTTTAAAACTACTATTCCAATCTGTTTAGAATATTTAAGAAACACAGGTTGATAGTCAGAGAAACAAACTCATGGTTATATTAGATACTAGTTTGGATTATCACAAAACTATGCATCCTTAGTTAAACAGAAAATAAATAGTTAGAAATGGGCATCATTTTCATGTTCAGCTATGCTACACATAGATAGACGGTCTTCATATATCAGACACATAGTATGGCATTTAAACATGTTTTTATTTATTTAAAATTTGATTTTTGACACTGAGACATGTCACCTTTGGTAGCCCCCATTTAAGTAGGAAGAAGATGGTGAGCATCAAAGTCCCTCCATTTAGAGATAGCCTCAATTGGAACAAGCTAGCCAATAGGCAAATAAAATATTCCAACTTTGTCTCTAGACAGAATGCTGTCCAGAAAGGACAAGCTGACAGAGGGCAGTCAACTACCAATATCTGCCAATACAGGTTAAGCAAGTCCTGCATAATTCCTACTTCATAAATATTCTGGGCCTGGCTGAAGATGACATACCAGTGTTTTAAAATACTGTGTGGTTGCATAGGTAGCCTACTGTGTGTCACTTCTATAATTTGAAAGAGTTCGCATGCCCTTCCTGCATACTCAGATAGTATATTTTTTCCCTCTGAAGTCTGATGTGTTTGAAAACTATATAATCATACTCTTAATATAAGATTAAGTTGTGAAGGATCTAAAAATGTTTTATGGTCTTATGCGATATTCTGGATGGTAAATGAAGGTCAGAGGGTACAGAGCATGCTTTGTGAGCATCAGAGGAAATTATCACTAGATGTTTTTAGGTCGATAAAGTAATTTAAACACAAAATTCTGAATTCATCAAGATAGCACAAAAAAATAGAGTTCTCTCTCTAAAGATTACCATCTATAATTCTTGTCATTTTTCTAATTGTAAGAGAAAGAGCCTTTATTGGACTAAAGGGGAAAGATGTTGGGGTATGCTGTATGAAATTGTGTCTCTGTCTTTCCTCATGTATAAAAGGCATTCTCTGATTGGCTTTAATGAATATCTGGTGGCTAATTATCTGGGAAAGAAGGGGAAGGTTGGACTTCTTGGGATTAAGAAAGGAACCCCAGGAAGGAGAAGGAAGAGAGCCTTTCAATAGGAGTTATGAGAGAAGATGAACATGATCACAGGCCTGGAAGGCATAACTAGCCATCTGCGTGGCTAGATGAAGCTAAGTAGTCAGTTAACTTAGAGGAGCTGGTTGAAAGTCTGCCTGGCTAAGGCCTAAGGCTTGGAAATATTAAAATGTCTCTGATTATCTGGGGGAAGAACCTGGTTAAGGAAAAATTGCTGCCATATTAATTTCTAGTATTCATTAGAATATAAAGAAATAAAAATCTTTTAATATATACATAAAGTTTATGGGGAGACACATAAGAAGTAGTTCTTATTTTGTTATTATCACAAATATAATATTTCCTTGTTCCTTTCATCTGGAAAAAATGTAGTTCTATATTACGAACTAAAGTAAAAGTTTAGTTTATTTCTCTTAAACTATCTTATAAGATGAATATCATTTAATATTTCAGTAGAACAGGAATATAATTTCAAATCAACTAATGTATTCCATGCAAATTAAGCATCATGTTGTGTAATTTCCATATTCTCATTTTAAATTGACCATTAATTTTACATATTTTATATAGGCACATACAATTGATAACCCAGAGAACCTAATGAACCTCAAGATAGAAATTTAAATGTAAGCTACTCCTTACTTTAAATTTGTGAATAAAATTGGAACCAACTCAAGTTGATATTAATTTAGTAAGCTCCTGACAGTAGGAAAAACAGGAACTGCATTTGCTTTTGACTGAGACAAATGTTAAAGTTAAGTTTTTCCTCTCTGCTTAGGTTTTTTGTTACCCTCAAGGCATTAATCTATTGAAAGGGATAAGATATCATCTTTCAGAGGAAACATGTCATAAATATTGTGATAAAGTATTTGTAATCCTCAAGAACAGATGGCAGTTTCATAAAGATTGTCAGCCGAGGAGGTCCTGCTGACATCATCATATTAAACAACTGTAATCGGTTCCACATTACACAACCAGAGACTTTCTTCCATTAATCAATCACAGCTGTGTGATTATTCTGACAGCTGGATCTTGTAAGATCTAGTTCTCACCCTTTGCACTATTCTTGAGTAATAAAACATAAACTGAGTGAAGCATGCTTTTTTGAAGTTGCAATAGTAAATTAACATGCAAAGGGGAGAAACATGAAGAGTGATTTAACCATCTTCATGTTGGAAGGGCAGTACTGCTAAGGACATAGTGCGTCTTTCAGTAATCTGGTGTGTGAGGAAAGAATTGACTACACTAATAATGATGATGAAATAAGGAGTGTCTCCAATTTGGCAAATGCTGTGCCATTACATAATTCATTCTTTGGTATCGTTTTCTTGTCTAATATTTGAATAATATTTGGGAATGAAGGTTTCATCTTCTCACAGTAAAAGAAATGTACATTTTGCCCTTATACAACTTCAATATAAAATTATTGTGTTATCTATTGAGTATAAATCCTTGGTTCTGAGAAGATAGAAAAAAAGTTATGCTTTCACATGAAATTTGATAAGCACAAAGGATGAAAACTCAGAATGCCTGGTACCAGCAGAGATTGTGTTAAGTTTCTTCCAATACATTAATCATTGAATAAAATATTGGTTGTTACCTTTTAGCTCTTTAACTTTGTCTCCCTTCCAGTGCAAAGTAAAGTTAATATGAACAAAGAATTTATTTACTCTTGTTATTTATCTCAACTTTAATATAAAAAAGTAACTTGTTATAAATTATACACAGTAAATATATTTTAAGATAATTTACTAAAGTTAAGTCAAAATATATATAGTGTGTGCTAGATTCCTATTTTATTAATATTTATGATTTACTTATCCTGTGTAGATGCTGTAATTATAAACTACAAGGTGTATTGAGCTCAGAAAAGATATACGGGGAGTATATCATGTTTATAATAGATGTCATACTCTTTAAAATGGCAGGCAGACATCCTTACAAAATGAATATAATAGTATAGAAAGTAGTTTTAAATGGTAGATTTTCTTATAAAGTCTGATTTTTATACAAGAATATTCAAAATATAAGATGAAGGTGCCACAAAGAAAAATTATATATTTAAGATATATGTATCATGTACATGTGTATATAAAAAGTGAATGAGAGTTCCAATGTTTACCCTAGTTATCTTCCTTCATATGTGTATTGGGACAGAATCTCTTCTGATACAGATGTTTACTGAATTGGTCTATTTTGGGTGGACAATGAAAATTCATTCCCTGACTCTCCATTGCACAGAATAAAGAATGGTGGCCACACCTTTCCAGATTTTAAGTGGGTTTTACTATGATTTTCATTCACCATAGTTTACAAAGAATGAATTGTGCCAGGAGAACCATCTTTCCAGTTGAAGAAAGTGGCTTTGAAAATTCACATACATTTCATAGAATGAAAATTCTGAGACTCAAAGCGAGATTTCTGTTATGTTTCTTTACCTAGAAGTACCTCTAAATTTCAATCATCCTACTCAGTTGATTTGTTTTAAGCACACCTAAGCTAAAACTATATAAAATCGAATGTTGGGACGTGTTTCTCAAGTTAAAAGTAAAATTAACGTAAAATTAGTTGTCCTTCTTAAAAATTTTGAAAATATTTTATAAGTACGAATACAAAAATTCACTCATTCCATAGAAAATAATCATACAAAATGTTTATGTTAAAATGAGTTAATAATGAATAGATGAATGAATGAGCTAAATCAATGCTCTCAGTGTAGTGAGTTATTATAGATGCATATAAAATGTATCTTCATCTTGTAAAGCAGTCTACAACTTCAGTATAGCCCATACTTTAACTGAATATAACTTCAATTTATCTTAAACAAATGCAGTAGGCAAACAAACATAAGATTCATGTTAAGGGTATGATGAGCTATATACCAGATAAAAGGAAAGGTATTATTTTGAGTTACTAGTATCCTTGAATAGCCTATCGATAAACTAATGAAATAGATTTAAATGAGAACCATGCATCTATTACAAACCTTAACTTTCTGATTTATTCAAATCATTTTTTCCTTCTTTACAAATATGCTCTGCTGTGCCCAACCTCGACCAGCAAGGAAAACATGACCACAGGAGATCTTCTTCAAGCAGTTTTACTCAGGAACCTTGATACAATCTTCTGACCTCTATCTCTTCTGGCTCTCTCCTCCTTCTGACTCTCCTGACTCTCACTCTTCTGAGTCTCTCTCCCTTCTGACTCTCTCCCCTTTCTGACTCTCTCTCTTCTCTAACTCTCTCTCTCTCTCTCTCTCTCTCTCTTTCTTCTGACTCTCTCTCTTCTGAATCTCTCCCTTCTGACTCTCTCTCTCCTGACTCTCTCTCTTCTGACACTCTCTCTCTGGTGAACACCCTGCACCACACTTAAATAGCTAGCACTGGCCAGTCCTAGCAAGCCACGTGGGTCATGTAGATAGGCTGTCACTATGCAGAAGCTAGCGGGCCAGGCAGACATAGCCAAATAAGGACTTGTTTACTGCAAGGAGCACTCACTGTTGGGAGGGTGGAAGGCAGAAACGAGCGCCATCTTTGAGGCACCGCACGGCACAGCTCTCTACAGTTCCCCCTTTTTGTTTAATTAATTAAGCAGGCAAAGGCACCACTGAGCGTGGTGACCCCCCTGTCTTAGGATCATCACTTAATTAAACCGGTCGTAGGACACCTCGTCGCCCACAAGGCTCCATGCCTTAGGTAGAAGGAAAGTTGCCCGTCGCTGGGCAAGGTCACTCACATATACTCAGGGGCAAGGTGCAACTAGGTCTTCTGAATGACCATAAGCCAGGCTTGAGGGGACTGTCCTGCTTTAATGGCTGTAAATGTCTGTACCACCATAGCCGCATGCTGCCTCTGAACAAACCTCATTCTACAGAGACACCACAGACTCACAGCAGCAAGAATCCAGCTAGGGCTCCCATACCCACCCACTCCCTCAGATGATTCATAGCAGCAGCAATCCAAGATGACAATCCCGTAGCCAGTCTAGCATCTGCACATGTGGAGTTCACGGTCATGATGGCTACACGTAGCTGATCCATTAAGAAATCGAAGTCTCCAGTCCAATTACCTAAAAAATAACTTGACAACTGTTTAGACAAATTAGAGGAGTGGGCTTAAAGGTCATGACGCATCGGCATGGGTCTCCGGAACACCGAAAATTGGCAGCAGCCTGTTCATTGGCATATTCAATTAGAAAAGCTCTCCAATCTAGATACTGCCCTGGGCTGAGGCACGCTCACACCAGGTTGGTCCAATCATTAGGAGTCATGCAAAATATGTGCAGAGCCTCTATCTGAGCTATGGTAAATGAGGCCGTAATGCCATATGTCCTGACTGATTCTGCCAGGGACTTGATCACCTTAAAGTCTAAAGACTCATGATACCTTTGTTGATTAGCATCCACATAAACAGGATAGGCCAGATGTAGTTCTGTGCGGACTGCCATCCACACTTCCGGATAGAATGTACTACTGGAAACTCTACTTCCTCCCTCTACAACATTGCAGGGAGGAGGAGCCAAGGGGAACTGCCCAGGAGGTTCCTCCACCATTTTAGGTTTTTTCCTATTCTTCTTCTGTCTATTCCTTAGAGACTGTTTCCGCATTTGATCTATCAACTCTTGTAACTCTTCTTCTGAATCTGTTTCGTCTGTTTCCTCCTCTGTACCTGTCTTTTCTGAGTCTGTCTCCTTTGAGCTTCCCTGCTTTTCTGACCTCTCCTCTTGAAGCATTTCTAGGGCAGCTTGCCCCTTCTCTATAGCTGCCTGACAACATTTCTGATCCTCAAAGCAGCTATGCACTAAGCACCAAACTGTACGGACCCCAGGTCTTAGAGTCCCCTGTTCCTGGGCAAAATCAAGGTCTTTCCCTAACTTGTCCCAGCTCGCCACCATGAGATTACCAGAAGCTGCGAACCAGGGTGCAATGGCATCACATTCGCTCAAAAATCTCTCTATGGTGCTTCTTTTTATTTTTAGTTTCTTTCGCTCAAAGAGCTCTTGAAGAGCCAGAAAAATTGGACGAGACTGTGAAGTCCCCATGACAAAAACTTTCTATGCTGCTACAGCTAAATTCACCGCTCGTCTTGCTACTTTCCGTTCGCTGTTACCTCGAACTTTGCTTTCGGTTCGCTGCTCCTGAATAAATTTTTCAGGCGGTCTACCTCTATCAAATATGATCAGTCTGACTCTGTGAGGTTTCCAGAGCCTAATCACACCTTTTAAAAGCACAAAGACAAAATCATTCTCCCAAAATACTGTGTTCCTTAGTATGAAACCGGAAACTCTTTTATCTTGTACTCTCTCCTAGAGTAATAATATAACCATAAAACTCAAAGTCACACCCATCATAATATCTGCTTGTTCCTGGAGCAAATAGACCCATTGAAACAGCAGCAAAATTTCCGCTTTTAACTATTAATATTACCCTGAACATCTAAAACTTCTGCAACACCTGCGGATAGATTACTTACAGCTGCGGATGAATTACTTACAGCTGCTGCAGTCTGTACTACGGAGGTATGGGATATCGCCGCAGCAATGGCTGCGGCGGCAGAAACTGCTATTAACAATAACAATGGCTGTAGTAATGCAGAAAACTCTCCAGATTTCCGGGTGTAAGCTACGTCCCTCTTAACTTGTCCCAAAACCGGGAACCTTATAGTCTCAATCCGAGAACGTAACCCTCGTCCCAAAACCTGGGAACCTTATTGTCTCAATCCGAGAACTTAACCCTCGTCCCAAAACCTGGGAACTTTATTGTCTCCTTTTGGTTCACTGTTACCGCGAACTTTACTTTTGGTTTGCTATTACTGCAAACTTTACTTGCTCACTACCCTGAGACTTTATTGCCGCTTATTTCCCGCGGTACTTATTGTCCCACCTTACCTTGGGAACTTTTCAGCGCTGCCCTGACTGCAAGAAGTTCTGATCTCAGAGAGAGTTGAATCCCTTTAAGGTGGATTCGAGGATTCCCCGTTAGGGCCACCACTTGCTGTGCCCAACCTAGACCAGCAAGGAAGACACGACCACAGGAGATCTTCTTCAAGCAGTTTTACTCAGGAACCTTGGTACAATCTTCTGACTCTCTCTCTCTCTGACTCTCTCTCTTCTGACTCTCTCCCTTCTGACTCTCTCTCTCCTGACTCTCTCTCTGTTCTGACTCTCTCTGTCTTGGGAACGCCCTGCACCACACTTAAATAGCTAGCACTGGCCAGTCCTAGCAAGCCACATGGGTCATGTAGATAGGCTGTCACCATGCAGAAGCTAGCGGGCCAGGCAGACATATCCAAATAAGGACTTGTTTACTGCAAGGAGCACTCACCGTTGGGAGGGTGGAAGGCAGAAACCAGAGCCATCTTTGAGGCGTGGCAAGTCGCAGCTCTCTACAATGCTCCATGGTCTACATGATAATTAGTAAATCATGCCATATTATGCAAGTTTCTGGCCCCTCAAGGATAGATATAATCAGCATCTTGGTTGCTCAGCTTTTCAGTTTAGGCACATAATTAATTCAGATATCAACTCTGCCTTTGTTTTTTTCTTAGATATGCTCATTTATTCTTTGTGTCTATGCTCCATAATCTCTTAGAGTTGGAACCCTTGCGTCAAATTCTTCAAGACATTTCAGAAAGCAGAAATTGTGTAGCCAATTCATTTTGTTAAGAGACACTACTTCATTTGAGGTACTTAGAGGTTAAGAATAAGGCTGGTTTACAATAACCATGTGCTCGAAGTACAAGTACTGCTTCTAGGTAGCAAGGCACACATTTGAGTCACTAAACCTGCTGACTATTTCAGTTAAAATTACCATGTAAAAACACAGTAACTCAAAGTACATTCACATCTAAACCACATGTACACACACCCACATTTCCTGGATTAAAGGAAAGTTGGGGTTTAACTGATTTTCATCCCTGACAAATGAAGTAGATTAAAGTCCAAGCAGTTCAGATGAGTAACAGAGAATGCAAATGAAAAGAACAGCATGCCAATGACTCCATAAATCTCAGTTTGGAAGTATAGTTTGAATAAGAAAATATTTGAAATAACTATATCATTGTAAGCTGACTCTCCAAAATGAGTAATAAAGAAATTAATAAGGTACAAAATTCCCATTAATGTTATTTTTAATTTACTTTTATTTTTATAACCTTTTTATTGAAAATAATTATTTTCCTTATATAATATATCCTGATTAAGGTTGCCTTTCCTCTATTCTTCCCAGTTCATTCTCACCTTACTTCCGATCTAGAAACACATCCTTTCTGTCACAAATTATAAAACAAGCATTCTCCTATGGAATAATAATAGACAGATCAAATAGAGTAAGTTAAAACAGAAAGCAAATGTAAGACATCAGAATTAGACAAAATAAACAAAGGGAACATATAACAAGTAACAGATACCCACTCATTCACACACACAGGAGTGTCATAATGTCTTTCATTTTTAATGTGTGTTTCAATGTGTGATTTAAGTTTTAGTAATGTTTCTTTTATTAATGTAGGTGCCCTCGCATTTGGTACATAGATGTTAAGAGTTGAGAAGTCATTTTTTTTAAAGATTTATTTATTTATTATATATAAGTACACTGTAGCTGTCTTCAGATACACCAGAAGAGGGCATCAGATCTCTTTACAGATGGTTGTGAGCCACCATGTGGTTGCTGGGAATTGAACTCATGACCTCTGGAAGAGCAGTCGGGTGCTCTTAACCGCTGAGCCATCTCTCCAGCCCGAGAAGTCATTTTAGTAGACTTATTTGTGCTGTTGCTATTAGAATGGCTACACCAGCTTGTTTCCTGGATCCATTTGCTTAGTAAATATTTTTGCCTCTTTAATTTGAGATAGTACCTATCTTTGTTACTGAGATGTGTTTAAACATTGGACACAAATTTGAGCTGTCTACAAAAGATGCAAGGACAAGGATGGAAGAGAGACTTAGGAAATAACCAATTAATAACTCTCCTAATTTGAGACCCATCCCAAGGGCAAGAACCAATCCCTGAGAAGAGCCTAGCATTACTGTCCTCTGAGAGTCTCTACCCAATAGCTGACTGAAACAGATGCAGGGACCAACAGCCAAATATTGTACTGTGTTCAGGGAGCCTTATGGAAAAATTGTGAGAAGGATCAAGGGCCCCAGTGAGGATAGGAGCTCCATAGGCAGACCAACAGAGTCAGATAAGCTGGACCCTTGAGGACTCTCAGAGACTGAACCATCAACCAAGAAGCATACAGGGGCTGGACCTCAGCCATTACACATATGTAGTAGATGTGCATTTCTGTCTTCAAATGTGTCCCCCAATGACTGGAATAGGAGCTATCTCTAAAGCTTTTACCTGTCTGTTGATCCCATTCACCTAACTGGGCTGTTTTGTCTAGTCCTAATCTGAAAATATGTGTTTAGCTCTTCAGAGATTTTTATGCACCAGGGGTTGGGGGAAACAGAGGAGTAGGAGGGGACTTCACCCTCTCAGAGAAGAAAGGGTGAGAGTATAGGAAAGTATAGAGAGTAAATGGGGGGACTGGGAATATGGAAGGCAGTGATCAGGATGTAAATTGAATAAATACATTAATGGGAAAAATATAAAGAGTTCATTTTACATTGGCCATCTACTGCTTAACATGCATCCTATCATTAAGAACAACTTGTTTCCATAGTGAGATCCCCTTGGAGGAAACTAAATTTTCATTTGCAAAATAACCTTGTTCTAATGTTGCTCAAAATGGCCCGTTTCCAATATTTGGTCTATTTTAATGAGCAACATCTTATTTTACTTCAAGTATTTTAAAATTCCTATGTTTTGCCCTTATTTGTATGAGAATTTGGTACAATAGTGTACAACTTCTTTGTTATCCACAAGTTAAAACCAAGAATATTTTTTTAATTTCTTCTTTTATAAGTTTTAGAGGAAGCAGTCCAACCTCATGTGAAAATCTATATATAAGTGCTGATGATTACTACCACAAATATCCAAGCTTCATTGTTAAACCTCCATTTTAATTTTAAATTAATTTTGCACTTAACATATAATTGAGAATACTTTCTAGAAACATCAATGCTAAATAAAGTCTATTCTTTAATATGATAATTTTTCCAGCTCCTTACCAAATTTTAACTGCTCTGATATGTTTTATTTTATAAATTCTCATTTTGCAACAGAAATAAAACATTTGCTAACACACATAATTATTTCTACAATAACATAAAAAGCTGTGCCTTGTCAATATTTTATATTCTTCTCTTTTGACCTTGGTTGTTATAATACACACGACAAACCACTCAACATCTTTAAAGTCTTATTTTTAAAAGAGTTAATTGAAATAACACCACTTTGTAAATTTGTTGGCATATTGTTGAACTACTTTTATCTTCTGTCTAAGAAGAATATGCATACTATGGCTGATATTTATCTACAGATTTTGCCATCTTTATTAAATTGGGTATTTTTTATTTACATTTCAAATGTTATTCATTTTCCCGGTTTCCAGGTCAACATCCCCCTTACCCCTACACCTCCCCTTCTATATGGGTGTTCCCCTCCCAACCCTCCCCTCAAATGCTGTCCCAACCCATGAATCCCTTTCACAGGTACTTCTTAGAGAGTGGAATACAATACTGGGAGGAAAAAATACTGTAGGAATAAATGAATAAGTAAGTAAATAAATAAATTTTGATCAACTACATATGTAACATACCTGTGAAGTATACAAGTGTCAAAATAGTCTGATCTCCAACTCTTATGTGTGGTATGATTGTAAATAAATATTGGCATGAGCCAATGGTTTTAATTTATTTATATAAATGAAATAACATTCTTAGGAAATCTACCCATGTATAAATTTATAATATACAGTTCCTGATAGTTTATTTGTAAACACAAATGTGAATGCTGAAGATTTTGCATTTCAGATTTCTTAAGTGGCACCATTAATCATTATCATAAACTTGACATATTCAAGATAATTTTCAAGTCCATATTTCTTTTAATCATGAAAAGAAACAATTACTAGGAATGAAACTTAGGATTTTTCCATCTAGGACTACTCATTAGGTTTTGCTGAATAAATATATAACTTATTTGAAAATATTTGATGTAGAAGAAATTAAAAAATAATTAAATAATGTGTAAAATGAATCATTGTCAATCTGGACACTATAACAAAGACAAATCTCAAACATGCATGTGCACAAACACGTAGACACACAAACACACACACACACACATGCACAAACACAATACTCACAACCTTAAGTTTACGAAGAAGTATGGTCTCCAAATTACCCAGTAAATTAGAAAAATATTTAGTCAGAAAAATCATAAGCTTGAATATTCATTTTCCTTATTTTTCACCTTCTTTCTAAAGGCATAGAAAAAATTTTCCATGTAAAGAGTTAAATATTTATAATCACAAAACTTAAAAATTATTTGATTAGACCCTGAATTCAATTAACAATGTTAATATTAAAAAATTTAAGTATGTGAGTTGTCAGGAGCTACATATTGTTTATATTATGAAAGCTCCTGTTCATCTGCTTTTAGTTTTGTGCAGCGATAGATTAGGATCTTTTTTTATTTCTCCATACATTGAAATATAGTTGTTTCAGCACCATTTTTCTTAAGATGCTGTCATTTTCCCAATGTGTATGCTTGGTATCTTTGACAAAAGGGACAGAACTGTAGGTATGTAGACTCATATCTCTGTGCACAATTTACTTCCATTAATCCATGTTTATGTGTGTTGTTTGCTTGTTTTTGACAGTACCAACCTGTTTTTATTACCAAGTTTCTTGTGCTTGTTTGAATGGGAATGGAAGCTATAGGCTCCTATGCTTGAATGCTTGGTCCCAGTTATTAGAGCTCTTTGGAAAAAATTAGTAGGTGTGGTCTTGCAGAAGTAGTTATGGCATTGTTGGAGGAAGTGAGGTCATTGAGGAAGGGGAGCAGACTTTGAGTTTTCAAAAAGCACATGATAAGCCCAGGCTCTCTTTCTCTGTCTGCTTTGTACTTAGAAGGATATAAAGCTCTCAGCTTCTTCTTTGTTGCCATGTCTATCTACACTATGTCCTAATGACCATGAACCAACCTTCTGAAACTGTAATCAAGCTTCTAATTAATGCCTGTTTTATATATTATCTTTGTTATGGTAAATGGCACTATATATATATATATATATATACATATATATACACAGAAAAACACAAGAAGAAACTTTCAAATTATTCTTTAGAGTGTCTGTGAAATCCTTTGATTTAAATATGCCATTCTCCATCTAGTATTGCTTTGTTTACTTTTCATGATATATCTATTTGAGGCATTGAAGTCTTTGTCACTGAACTATTCATACAATTGTGTTAGATCCAAGTGGATTAAGGATCATCAAAATAAGACCTGATACTGTGAAACTGCTAGAAGAAAATAAATGAAGGAGCACATTTCATCCTATAAGCAAAAGCAAGGACTTTGTGAATAAAATTCAGGGAAAACAGGGAAGAACACCAACAACCAACAAATGGTGCTCATGAAACTAAAGGTTTCTAGAAACAACTCCCGTCACATAATTGTCAAAACACCAAACGCACAAAATAAAGAATATTAAAAGCAGTAAGGGAAAAAGGTCAAGTAACATATAAAGGGAGACCTATCAGAATCACACCAGACTTCTCGCCAGAAACTATGAAGGCCAGAAGATCCTGGACTGATGTCATACAGACCCTAAGAGAACACAAATGCCAGCCCAGGTTACTGTATCCAGCAAAACTCTCAATTAACATTGATGGAGAAACCAAGATATTCCATGACAAAACCAAATTTACACAATATCTTTCTACAAATCCAGC